>NC_134576.1:100602510-100902510 GCF_050947875.1 Dermacentor variabilis
GAAGCGCTTGGGGAGACGATCAGGTAGGTTCTATCGTCTGCGTTTATTCAATTACCCAGTGCGAACGTGGAGTAATTCCGAGAGGAAGAAGCATCAGCGAGCAAAAAATAAGATACGCCGGAAATAAGTGTGGGCAAGCAAATGAAAGAACAGAAATATGGCGGAAACATGCTCACCTAACAGAACTTCCCTTATACAGAATTTTGTTCACATGTGTAGTGTGCGAGAACAGTTCACTATTCAGAGTCAATGCGTGCAGGCTATATGTGTACAATGTCCAGCACGATTCTAGCCAAAGAGAAGCTCGGTTTGGCGGATGAAACATTGCGGCAGAAACCATCTCAGGATTACTGTCGGCGTTAATGCGATTAACATTTGAGCAATGCAGCGATGCACCGTACTGCCATCCCCCAAAACGCATCATGTTAGAGATGTCTATAGCGGCCGGACACTTTTATCGCGCTGTGGATAGAGGATGAATATTAGCGTCCCCTTTGGAACAGGGCGGTGGGTTGCGCCACCGGTGGATGAATGGATGGATGTTATGCGCGTCCCCTTTGGAACGGGGCAGTGGGTTGCGCCATCAAGCTCATGTTATTATACTGCTTAATGTCCTACCTAGGTTAAACATTAAAAAAAACACTATGAACTACCCCACACAAATTTGCTGATCCCCTATTTCGAAATGTGCTTTTGTACGTCTCCGTTTTTTTGTCGTTTCCCTACTTTTCCTTCACCAATCCTCCAATTGACTCTTACTGGTCTTCCGGAAATGCAGCACCACCTCGCGGCGGCGCCGCGTAGTCCGCTTGAGGCGTGTGCCTGAATATATAAATTCTGGCAAGGCTTTCCGAATATATATTATATAGTGATGTTCCAGAGGAGTGCTAATCGCGTTAATAGACAATAGCGATGAAATAACAGAGTTCGGGAGGTTGTCCCTGACTCTCATGTGTCTGTCTGGTTGAAGGGCGGTGAGCCCACGCTGAAGAAACACCGTGCTTTGTGCAGTGCACGTGCTGAATCATAACTCTAGTCTCGCAATCTAAAAAAGTTTGCACCCTTTGGGGTGTATATCTGCCACACAACAATAATCGTCATCTGCCTTGATGCGTTTCCTTTCTTTAACGCTGCGAGCCCGGTACTTTCCAGTAATGAACGGCATGCGCGTCATCAGCATGACAAAAGCATTCCCGACAGGAAAGTAGCGGGCGCGGCGCTTTCAAGAAAGGAAACGCATCAAGGCAGATGGCGATTATTGTTATCTGGCAGATATACACCCCAAAGGGTGCAAAGTTTTTTTAGAGTGCATTCTTCACTCCGTCCCCCTCCCCTCGCTTACGGTTGCGAAGTGAAAAAAAAATAATAAGGACAGCTAATTGCCTGCCTTAGCTGCCTGAGAATGGCTGCACAATCTTCTCCCTGAGAACAAATGACACCCTTTATTTCAACATCGTTGATCCTATAATAGTATTTGAGGTCCACCCCCTTTTTTCTTACGGTCTCGTTTTGATTCACAAGAGCCATCTTCGCTGCACTGAGCTCATCCTCTTTCGCACGCGTTGCATCATGTTCTTTAATGATAAATTTAGCGGTCTCACAAGGTGAACCATGTTCACCAACATCATGGTTCTTAATATTTTTTTTCTACGAGCCTCCCAATTACATCATCCAAGAGATCTTCCAATTCGCTTTTATCAAGCGACTCGACCCTAATAATAATAATATTTGGGGTTTTACGTGCCAAAACCACTTTCTGATTATGAGGCACGCCGTAGTGGAGGACTCCGGAAATTTTGACCACCTTTAACGTGCACCTAAATCTAAGCACACGGGTGTTTTCGCATTTCGCCCCCATCGAAATGCGGCCGCCGTGGCCGGGATTCGATCCCGCGACCTCGTGCTCAGGAGCCCAACACCATAGCCACTGAGCAACCACGGCGGGTGACTCGACCCTCTTCTGGAGTTCAGCATCGGAAGGTACCGTATTGTAGAATCAAATTTACGGCAAAAGCACAAATGTTCGGCACTATGGTTCATCAGCAGTCACGATGAAGTGAGAACAAAGGACACCTTGTATTGTTTAGCAGTACAAACCTGCAGATACAGGAGGATGAACATATAAAGATGCTCTCTAGGCCACAACTGCTGCCCAAACCGGCGACACTGTTGTCCCGAATGTCTGTGTGCCCCCAAGACAAGGGCTAGTTCAATGAGCTGGGAAAGTTACCGCCTCCACGGCGACCGATGGTCATCCGACGAGCTGACGACAGCTATCCGCCCACGTAGAAACGGAGCATACTGAGCGTAGAATAAACTGCGACTGTCGTTGCGGCACCCCAAGGAAACAGGAAGGTTAACTTAGGGCGATGCTTGCTTGGCCACTGCTACTGCCGAAGCTTTATCTCTTTAGAAAAACGAAAAGCTTTGTACTTGGCACACTTTGCATACAGTAAGCTCGGCTTATAAATCTCGATAGTCAGTACCACGAGCCGGATCCTCGTTTCAACTTCCAGACGAGTCGTCCTCAGCAGCTAAAACGACGTAGCCCTGGGTGCCGTCACGTGCACAGGATATGTAAGCATTGCTTAAAGTTAGTAAGGATAATCTCGAGAGTGAGTTTACGGTGGGCGCAACGGTGAAACAGCGTTATCTCGGCACTTTCGCCAGCTCTCTTCAAGAGTATGAGTCGATAGCAGAGATAGAGAGAGAACAACTTTATTAACAATGCCTGCAGAATCGGTTAGGCTCCCTCCACGCAGGGAGGACAAGCTTTTAGCGCGACGCGGCCACTACGTCAGTCTCGTGCGTTGTGCTCCTCAAGGTCTTGGTTCCTCACTACTTCCGCGGGTCCGAGAGGGCCAGCGCCCCCTTCCTGGGGGTGCTGTGCTCCTTCTCCTCGGTTTCGCGCGGTCGCTGCCTCTCCAGAGCTGCCGAGACCTGCTGGACGGCCTTGAGTTGTGTCTCTTTATCATCGCTCCTCGTTGCAGCCTCTAGCTGCGACGGGATCGTTGTCTTCTCGCTGGCTTCTCGCGGATTTACGCTACAGTCCCAAAGGATGTGAGCCGTGGTGGCTCTCTCCTTCGCGCACAGTCTACACACGTCACTCGCGTACACACTCGGACACACTTGCTTAGCTAGCGCCGGGGTAAGCAGGGACCCCGTCTGTAACTGCCTGTATAACACTGCCTCCTTCCGGCTAAGCTCCGAGTGAGGTGGCGGCATAGTCTGTCTGTTCAGTCTGTGCCACTTCACTATTTCGTTGAAGGTGGTCATCTTGTCCTTGGCACTGCACCGCGACCAACACTCCGAGTCGGCCGTGCTTGCAGCTGCGCGGTTGGTTAGTCCTGAATGAGAGCAGCATTCCGGGCAAGTTGGTAATCCATTATTTAATGGTATTGCGCGACAAAAAAAGAAAGAAAAAGAAACGACATGGACGTGAACTTTTATTCAGGACCTGAATAAAAGTTCACCGTCCGTCCGTCCGTCCGTCCGTCCGTCCGTCCGTCCGTCCGTCCGTCCGTCCGTCCGTCCGTCCGTCCGTCCGTCCGTCCGTCCGTCCGTCCGTCCGTCCGTCCGTCCGTCCGTCCGTCCGTCCGTCCGTCCGTCCGTCCGTCCGTCCGTCCGTCCGTCCGTCCGTCCGTCCGTCCGTCCGTCCGTCCGTCCGTCCGTCCGTCCGTCCGTCCGTCCGTCCGTCCGTCCGTCCGTCCGTCCGTCCGTCCGTCCGTCCGTCCGTCCGTCCGTCCGTCCGTCCGTCCGTCTGTCTGTCTGTCTGTCTGTCTGTCTGTCTGTCTGTCTGTCTGTCTGTCTGTCTGTCTGTCTGTCTGTCTGTCTGTCTGTCTGTCTGTCTGTCTGTCTGTCTGTCTGTCTGTCTGTCTGTCTGTCTGTCTGTCTGTCTGTCTGTCTGTCTGTCTGTCTGTCTGTCTGTCTGTCTGTCTGTCTGTCTGTCTGTCTGTCTGTCTGTCTGTCTGTCTGTCTGTCTGTCTGTCTGTCTGTCTGTCTGTCTGTCTGTCTGTCTGTCTGTCTGTCTGTCTGTCTGTCTGTCTGTCTGTCTGTCTGTCTGTCTGTCTGTCTGTCTGTCTGTCTGTCTGTCTGTCTGTCTGTCTGTCTGTCTGTCTGTCTGTCTGTCTGTCTGTCTGTCTGTCTGTCTGTCTGTCTGTCTGTCTGTCTGTCTGTCTGTCTGTCTGTCTGTCTGTCTGTCTGTCTGTCTGTCTGTCTGTCTGTCTGTCTGTCTGTCTGTCTGTCTGTCTGTCTGTCTGTCTGTCTGTCTGTCTGTCTGTCTGTCTGTCTGTGGACGTGAGAGAAGACGACGCACCGAGCGCGCCACAATTGCGCTTGGTGTGTCGTCTTCTCTCACGTCCGTGTCGTTCTTTTTTTTTTGTCGCGCAATATCATTTAAGTAATGGCTAGTCCTTGCCCGGCCGAGTTGGCCGTCTCGTTGCGGTTCACGTTCCCGCGTTCCGACACGTCACTGCCCATGTGGGCCGGAAACCACTTGATCACCACAGCGCTTTTGTGTGCGATGTCTTCGGCCTTGCGCCAGTATGCGCGCGGCCTCACTACATACCCTACCTCTGGCGTAGTTCTTCACTGCCGTTCTAGAGTCACACAACACTGTAGCGCATCCGGGGTCGGAGACGGCCAAGGCGATGGCCACCTCCTCCGCCCGGTGCGCTTCTCGATAGCATGTGGTCACGAATATAGGTCGATAGCTCATTTTGGGTAACATATTAAAGCAACAAAATAAAAGGTTGACCCATATCCATATATATACGGCACATGACAAATCACGAGCTATATTATAACGTAATTATCATTCTGTCCCTTGAACTAATTTTACAGAGCTAAATCGCTTATAAGCACGCGCTTTCAATAAGTGCCTGTAGTTAGAGAAGTCTCTGTCCACCGTGCACACCACCGAAGGGAGGTGTTATTAAGTCACCTAAGCTTCCGGGCTTTACCGCTATGAGCAAGCATTCGCAATTTGCGTCGCCAGAAATCGTATTCCCTTCGGGCCTAAAGCTTCCTGTACAATATGTTTGATGTTCTTCTATTGCAAAGAACCATAAGAGGCCGCCATGAGACGAGTCTCTTTAAGTCCTTGGCCTAATGCAAACAGTGCAGCCCTGATGACAAGTGCCGCTATAATTTTTCTCCAAGCCACTGGGCTGCACGCACGGCCTTAGAGATGCCACAACTCTGAATTTGTGTATGCGCATCTCTTCCTTATACCATCATCACCATTCATCAGCCCTTTCTCTCCCCGTCCCTTTTCCCCAATGTAGAGTAGCAGGCCAGAGCAAGTCATAGCTCAGGCCGACCTCTCTGCCTTTCTGTAAATAAATCTCTCTCTCTCTCTCTCTCTCTCTCTCTCTCTCTCTGTCCGACGTTGCTTTTCGACGAAGTCAGGACCGAGACTGCTCCGAGACAAAAAGAAACAACATGTCTACCTCCAAGTAAAACCTATGCACGACACAAGTAGGAACGCTTTTTCTCGGAAGGAAACTTGCTCTCATGCAAGCTGGTCTGCCATCCTTGTGCAGGAGTGAACAAAGAAAAAGGTCACTACAGTTTACGAACGCTATACACTATCGTGTCACAGCACAGCCGCCAGGTCCAACGACCTCAGCTGCCGCGCAGCATGAAATTTTCATGCGCAGTCATCGCAAGCAAGCGCGAACTACGTCCTTATAAAGCTCATGCATAATGGACACTGGTCAGAATGCGACTGAGAGGCTTGAATTTGGGTGCGAGGAGGAGCGAGGGAAAGTGGGGGTTAGGCATTGCAGCATGCGGTGTTCGGTCACGCGCCTGGCGGTGTTGTCTGAAAATGGAAGTCATCTCAAGGGATCACGCACAGCTCGGGGAAATATAACTATATGCGTAAACGCGGCAAATAATCATCCTTTCCCGTATCTATTTTTTTTTTTGCGAACATGGTCGAAGGGAGATGATCGTATACGAGAGAGCCAAATTTTAGACCTCTGTATGTTGTTACTTGGTGGAACCGCAAAAATTGAGATTTTGAGCAGCGGAAACTGAGAAAATACCCTTGCGGTTTTTTTTTTCAAACTAAAGTTGTCATCCATATTATATGCGGTATGAATGTCACTTATAAATATTTCTTATGTGTGTCTGTTGAGATGTTATGTCCTTTCACAATAGAGGCATGAGAATTTCTTGGAATCCTTGACACATTTCCTTTGATGAGCTCATATGTTTAAAAAGACCATTTACCACCGTGTTTCTGGTGGGCACTTGATGCGCAAGTTATTTTGTGGTTCTAACGTGCTCCGTATTCCTACCCATCGGAATGTCTCCTCAGTCGTTGATAAATTTTCTTCGGAATTCGCAATGTTTCTCATATGGAAATTCTCCAGAATTCGTGTCTGCGCTGCGTCTAACAGGTGAGAGAAAAAATGAACTTTAATAACAAGGCCGGCTCGGTGCCTTAAGCAGGGTTGAGAGTCCGCTGTGGGGATCGTAAAGTAAACAAAACATAACAGAAAAACAAACGTTCACAACAATCCGATCTCACCCGTCTCGCGCACGAGTTCTCATAGAGCGTTGATAGTCGGCATGGCGTCGAATTGAGGCGGTGGCGTAGCCCATGCTTCCAGTTAACTAATGCCCCGTCGCTTGTGTTTTTCTGCTACTGTCGCGATACCGGGACCGCTCCATAACAGGTGCCCGACTGACTGACGTTCTCAGGTACTGCACTTCCCTGGCGATATTCGCGTTCGGCTCCTTCTCCTCCTCCTCTTCGTTGTCGAAAAAAGAAGAACGTCATGTACGTACGATGGAGACTCCGTTGTCGAGGTGTTGCCCTAGATGATCTGGCGTCGTTCTCGAACATATTCCTGCAGGTGGGCAGCGCAACCCGGACGAAGGACAAAAGCAAGTGGACGATACGAGCGCGAATTAACAACTGGTTTATCAACTAGGTTGCGCTGTCTACCCTTAGCAGAATGTTCAGTCACCCACTCGCCCAGCTTGCTGTGCTGTCCAGTCCTGCATGGTCTTGTGCACCAGAGCTTGCGCGCGCTGAGGAAGCCGCTTAAAGCAAAGGGTGGGCATGTTTGTGCGGTACCCTTTGTCTTCCGCTCCTGCTTTGCTGGGAGTCGTCCACGCTCCTGCTCTGTGTTCAAGTGCACAGGAGCGAGATGGACTGGCTCTAAGGGAGATGAGCGGGCAAAATAACAGCCCCCTCACTGCAGCATCTGCCGCAGCGTCGCCGTTGCTGCCCGAGTGCCCGGGATTCCAGCGCACCCGCATGCCGACGAAGGTGATTACGGCGTGGGCGACCTTAATATTATACGCCCGCGTGCCGAATTCTTGCTGTTCTAGTCAGCGCATTAGAGCGTTGAAGGAGTCGGTAAACTTTATAAACTATTTTTTTCTCGATGATAGCTGCATGCGACGGGAGGCGTTTCTTGCAGCACTTACGCCCTCCTGATTTGTACACCTCGGATTTTCATCACGGCGGTGGAATTGTTTTCTTCGGATCACGCAATGCTTTTCCCCAATTTCTGTAAATATTGTGTTTAATAGGTGAGACAAAAAACTTCATAGCGCAGAAAAGAAACGAAATGAAAGAAAAACGAAATGCTAGAGACTTACTGCTAGCAGCATTGGGACTCCTTACCTACGAATTACGAGCTGTCTACATTACCACTTCGCAATGCTAAGTCGTGTTTTTAATTATAGAGCAGCAAAACCAAAGCACTAACACTAAACACATAAGCCAATGATCAGGCAAAGTTAAACACTAATCGAAGAGATGAAACAAGTCAAGAGCGTCGACAGAGTGCTCGTATATTACACGTATGCTAATTATTTGTTCGTGATAGATGCTTTGGTTTGCTCATGGTGCATGGTTCGGCATTTCTATCTATCTGCCAGCACACAAAATTAGATGTTACGGCAACGTTTACGCTGTTACCACATCAAGCTACTTCATTCTGAAGAGAGTACTGTCTAAGTTTTTCTTTCGTAGCCTCCTTTGGAAGATTGACTACAAGAACACTGCATCCCAACAATCAAAGAAGCAATTAAGGATCAATACGGTGTCTTCTTATACAATTTTCGATCATTGTAACAAAGCAATGTTAGAGATATTACAGCATAAACAGTAACGCGCACTGCATACGCTGACGTTTCCATTTCGAGCACTGGTAGGGCAGCTACAATTTCGCTCTGTCAACTAGAAACTGGAATAATTGTTACTTGTTTAAAGCAGAAAAATCTGGTGTCGGAGTTCACCGCTTCTTCCACGTTCAACAGACACCTTGCGAAGAAAACAGCGCTCTATTTGAAGCATCGGAGTTAAAAGTAAACTCTAGAAGCGCTTTTCTTTGCCGTAGTTTTTATGCTCTAACCCGGTAGCATCGATTGCACATATGCAAACACGGCTAGTGCGCTAAGCCTAATCTCAAGTCGAAGGCGATGATACATCGGCTCTAATTCGACCTGGGTGGCTAGCTGAGGCTGAAAGTTGAACTTTAGGAGCCTTTTGCTATTCCTTTTGAGTAGAAACAAAGAATAGGAGCGCTGGCAGAGCCACAACTATCTTTCTGCCCGGATGATTTCGATCATTAAACGGCCGATTGTCCTACGCTGGTTCTAACTTTGGCAAATTGATTAGCCTATAATTATACGTTGTTGAAAACACTAAACTTGTAACGCTATAATATACAAGAGCACCTTATGAGTTTAGTCGCGTGGTACTACAATAAAGATTCGCCACCACGAAAGGCATTTGCGCATTTATTTAATTATTTAACACGCTTTGTGAACCACGCTTATGTGAACTGATATTTTGCCTACCAATGTACTCCTTATACTGAGTACGTACAGGTGTGTCCAAAAGTTCATAGGCCGCGATGCCATGCGATTACATAGGATGACGGCCTGGGAACTTTTGAACACCCCTGTACGGGGTCTTAACATTTATCCTTGTAAGTCAGACTTTTATGGGTCAGAGGTCAGAATGTGTCGGTGGTTTTATTTTGTGCATCAGTTCACTATTCATTCAAAGCGGTTTCCTGGTACAGTTGTGACGTGTACATATGTTTTTGGTAAATAACGAAGCGTGAACTTATTGACATTTTCAGACCGTGCTGATGCCATGCTGTCCGGCGGTCAGAGCTACGGCAGCTACTGATGTGTGCCGTGGTGCTTTAACAACGGCAGAACCCAGAAGAAGCCTATCTTTCCTTGGAAAAAGAACATTTCGGAAACTCTGTCTCTTTGATACATATGACCGCCTGTACCAAACACAGAAGACAAGCGCGATGGATAAAGCCGTAGTGAATTATGATTACCTCTATCTCGATCTGTTATAACTTAACCGAAATAAAGATTGCGTCACGACCTCAATTCACACCAAATATTGAACTCGACGAAATAGGGAATCGCTAAACCAAAACGACAAAATAAAATCGTTGCCGTTTGGGTGACGAAAAGTGGTCTGAAATGACAAGCTTCCGCTACAGTCTAACGTCGGTTACGCGGGGTAATCCAAATTTCGCGCCTGCGAAAGCGAAACAGGAAGTGCGGGACAGTTGCTCTCACCAACCGCCAGGTGCGCCAGGGTCGATTGGGCCGCTGGGGTATATGAGAGTGTCCACTCTTACCTTTTTTTTCTTTCTCTATGCTAACTGTCAATAGCATGCACGCCATAGTCATTGTCTAGTGCATGGAACCTTTATGCAAACAAGAAGGCAAGCATAACTTGAACAGAAAGCTGTTTTGTTCGGTCGTACGCACATGTACAACCTGCGGAAACTGGCTAGCTTTCCTAAGTGCTTGCGTCGACATTTCTTTCAGATCTTGCTAAAGCCTTAGCTAACCTCAACTACTTATTGTTTATAATAAGCTACATTACAGGCGGCGCATACCCTTTATTCTAATGTCTCAAAGTCGCGTAGCAGAAAGACAGATTTCGCGCTCCCAATGCTGCACAATAATTTCGAGAGAAAACTAAATACCGAGGCACCAAGCTTACGTGGCTAGTTGGGAAGGTATGCCGTCCGCCTGGCGCGAAGCGTGCGTAGTTCGACACTTCTCCGCTTCATGATGACAAACGTGGCGCTGCGGTCACAAGTGGCGCTCGTCGCATGCTGCTGCGGCCGTATCGCAGTCAAACTGCGGCACATCTAACATCATGCTTCAAGTGGAAACCGTCTTACCAGTGACGTCATAGACAACCGCAAATTTTCGGAATGCAGTTGACACTGTCACTTGCGAAGGTAATGTACTTGCCTTGTCCGTCATCTGTGTGGTTGTACGTTTGAGGGGCTCTTAACGCTGTTTAGTCCAGTAAGCACGTCAAACTTTAGTCTATGAAGAGAAGCACAGATTCTGCATGGACGAAATAGCCCTTCGTCAGTTCTTGAAAAGCGAGAAAGGCTAAAGGTTGCTTTGCGAAACGGCTAGTATGTAGAGGGTGTATGCAAATGGCAATTCGTGCAGGGTGCATCCTTAGGCCACGGTATGCGCAGGAGAAACGATTTGCCTTGAAGGGATGTAAGATACAATGAAAGAAATATTGATATCCGTACAACTACGAAAAATCCTTTGATACAATTACTTTGCCCATATTGGGACTATGATAAGCGACGCACTCTTGCAAAATAAATTTTAAATGTTTTTTGACCATACAATTAAACTTGTTTTTGATGAATAAAAAAAACATCCTTATGCTGTTCGATGACGTATGATTATCTATGTACACATGGTTAACGAGCGAAGCTGAGACGTGCGGCCCCGGCGTTTATCACTGGGTTAATCCCGACGGCTCATTAAACGACGGCTTGGTAGGCTGCCAGATCCTCGGTACGCAGTTGCTGCTTGGGCCTGGCTGCACGAGCCTGTTCTTGTGACCGGGCTGCAGCATCGGTACGACGTAGACGAGCTTGTTCCCGGTTCTGCTCGTGGCTTTCGTGATCGAAAGGTGCCTGCTCCTCAGGAGTATGACGCGTGGCCTGCCCATTTCGGTGCCGGAGAGCAACTGCTGAGAGCGCGCTCGGCTGCGACGGAGAGCAACGACGTCGCTCCGATTCATGACGTCATGTTACCTGGCCCGACTGCCATAGAATCTAATGGGGATGCTCCCGAGTAGGCGACAGTGATTTTGACCTCACTGATTTCACCACGCCGACCTTCTCAATGGAAATTTCCGGCCATGTAGTGTGACGTCATGGATCAGAGTAGACGGACCTTATGCTATCTAGGTGGTGTTGACTAATCACGCGCCTGTCTTTCCCTCTTTTTTCGCGCATGCGCATGGAGCTGTGGAGGAGGAGTTTTCGGCGTACAGGCGAGTGATAGAGGGCGCGACGGAGGGACGAATCGGCTAGCCATATGCAGCTTCGCTGTAAAACAGCTTGCCTTATTGCATACGTTGGTTTATGGAACTACTGCTGCACGTTGCTTATAAAATACACTTGGGTTTCTTTATATCTTCAGGCTTACGTGAAGAGAATGTGAACAGAAGTAATTTTGAAGCTGTATTAACTAACTAGCAAAATGACCACACTTAGTTTAATGACAAACTTGGTAAGACAAGATGCAAATGATGGAAAGGTGGATTGCAACACCCCTCTGAAGACATTGCGTGAACTCATCGTGATGTCAGTAACTTTGACAGCGTCTACAGAAGTTGTAAAAATGTTCGGCACTACTTTCTTCCTTTTCCTGTAAAAGCTTTCCGTATGTCTAGAAAGCAAACCTTTCGCCATTCAGTTTGGGACACTAAACTACACGTCAAACACTTTCTTCTTCAAAGCTTTTCCCTAGTGCTGTTCGAAATATACCTTAAAAACACACTGTTATTCAAAAGAAGCTCATGGTCATTGATTTTAATCTTGTCACAATAAGTGTAACAACGTGTGTGCAAATATATCAGGTGAATATCGCAACGCTATTGGAAAGTTGGAGCAAAGAAAGAAACTGGATGTTGAAAGGAGACAACACGTTCTTTCTGCTCTGGCAAATATATGAAAGACACAAGCAGTAACAAAAACTGGTGTTGAGGTGGGGATTTGGAAGGCAAATAAACTTGGTACAGACAGACGAAATACACGTTTCCTTGGTCTTTCGCCAGTGTTGCCCAATGCTTCAAAAAAAAAAACTTAAAACATAAATAAGCGGACTCAATACCACAAAAAGGATTCCGTACGCAGTGGGATTGTTCTCGCCAGCCACTTTCCAGAAATAGAGAACTCCTCAGCGAGCGCATAATGCTTTAGGACTGCACAAAAGAAGGCAGCCTTTCGAAACCCCATTGACCAGACAGATGCAACATACTGGAAATAAATTGAAGGCGAGTATAGGAAGTAGTGTCTTTCTTTTGCAAGAAGTTGCGAAACCAGCGAAAATTCATCGCCTTATTTCCCCCGCTACATAGTCTCTCTCAGACGGGAAATGCCACGCAGGCTGAGCGATATTTGAAAGATTCACAATTACTTAAACACGCCTTCAAGGGTTCGAATAAATATTGGTAACCGAGCTGTTTTTGTTGTTGGGGGGGGGGGGGTTGAGTACTTTACCTATTTAGCTTGATCGCCTGTCCAATACCCAATAGGAATGCCGTTTCCATGTTATGCAAGGTGGTACAAAAAAATTTTGAGACTGGTTTGGTTTGAAGACACTAATGTATTTATGCGCATTCAAAAACTGTCCCTTTCTGTGCACTCCCTGTGCACAGTAAACACAGCGTTTTCGGCACAGCGCTCCAACAAAAATTGAACTGGGAGCAGTGTTTGCTGTACGAATCAACCACCTCTCATGATGCGTTATTTATTTCAGCAGTTGTGTCAATTTGGCGGTCTTTCAGCTGGAATTTTTATTTTCGAAAGATAGTGAGGTAAGCAGGACCAAAACCTGACGGACTTTTCTTTCCCACCTGGGATCATCTCTAGGGTCGGCACTTGGGTGAACGGGTACTACCTTAAAACACAGTGACAGTCGTCGCAGGAGAAAAAACAAACACGCAATGTCTCAATGACCGACAAAAAAATATCGGCTGGGCATGTCCGCAGCTTGGAAAAGTGCTTGCTGAGCGTCCCTTTCCTTTCGGCTTCGGCAGTTTTCTGAATCAGAAATTCTTTCTGTCAGACTGTGAACAACGATTTTTACTTCCAATTAAACTTGCCTGCTTGGCGAGAAGGGCGCGATCTGAGGAGCACGAGGAATCGGATGCTGCAACATCCTGTCACAGAACTCCCCACACATGCAAGCTCCTCGCCGGATACAATACTGTTTCTCTTGCCCATTTCGCATACTCGTTTACCAGATCGTTTAAGCCAGCTCGAAGGTCGCCGTTTTCGACACGATTACTCAAATCGAGAACCAATCGCAGAAGGTGCTCGACTCACACAGGAAAGAACACTTCCAGTAGATATTCGGAAAGTGGCAGGAACCATCTGCATTTAAGATAATATACGGCGCGCACTTCCCACTAAGAGAATGTGATCACGGCATCAAGGGCGTGGAATCCCCTGGATGACGTCTGAGTTGCTCCGTGCGATTAACCATAGGGATAGCTTGTACGCACAATTCCTAAACTCAAAAGATGAGAACTTGCTTCGCCCGTTCAAATAGTAGACGAATAATCTTGCATCGAGATTAAAGATGGCTCGGGGTGCTTACTTTGCAAATGTCTTTTGGAGTCCGAATGAACAACAATCGGATGTTATTTGTCGGCAATTTGAATTCCTTATTGCAACCAAATATTCCTGATACTCTCTATAACCTGCAGAATGAGGGAGAGAGAATTTCTAGCACTTGCTCAGCTGACACTTTTATTAACTTCTTTTTATAACAGGCTTCTCAGAGTCAGATAAACAGTGACCAAAATGACATTTAATTTCTGATTGGAAGGAACAGTGCAACAAAACTGTTTGTTATTGCTCCCGCCAACTGCTGAGATGTTTTCTCGTGCGTGAACGCTACAAAAATATCAAGTCAGTAGATGCAAGTGGCCTTTAGATAGCGCTCAATAAACAAGTTGCTCATTTCATATACAGGGCTATTACGCGCATTGATAGTCTGATATTATCTACCGCTGTATTTACAAAGGCATTAATAAGTGCTCGAGTGACGCCGGTCTTTAAAATTGGCAACAAAAACGTTGTTATTTACTATTACCCTATATCTACACTACCGGTATTCTCTAATAACATGGTAGGGTACTATAATTTTTTATTAAATATAACATTTTCCTTAATTTCCAACACAGTTTTCGAAAGAATCCGCCTACAGAAACAAAAGAACTGATTCAAAGAGAACTAATAGAACCAGTGGCACAGTACCAGTGGCACCCTCGACGATAATGGAAGAGAAATTAGTCCAGAGGAATTCGAAATTCCAAAGGTAACGCCGGAAGAAGTAAAGAAAGCCTTGGGAGATATGCAAAGGGAGAAGGCAGCTGGGGAGGATCAGGTAACAACAGATTTGTTGAAGGATGGTGGACAGATTGTTCTAGAGAAACTGGCCACCCTCTATACGCAATGCCTCATGACCTCGAGCGTACCGGAATCTGGGAAGAACGCTAACATAATCCTAATCCATAAGAAAGGGGACGCCAAAGACTTGAAAAATTATAGACCTATCAGCTTACTGTCCGTTGCCTACAAACTATTTACTAAGGTAATCGCAAATAGAATCAGGAACACCTTAGACTTCTGTCAAGCAAAGGACCAGGCAGGATTCCGCAAAGGCTACTCAACAATAGATCATATTCACACTATCAATCAGGTGATAGCGAAATGTGCGGAATATAACCAACCCTTATATATAGCTTTCATTGATTACGAGAAAGCGTTTGATTCTGTCGAAACCTCAGCAGTCATAGAGGTATTACGGAATCAGGGTGTAGACGAGCCGTATGTAAAAATACTGAAAGATATCTATAGCGGCTCCACAGCCACCGTAGTCCTCCATAAAGCAAGCAACAAAATCCCAATAAAGAAAGGCGTCAGGCAGGGAGATACGATATCTCCAATGCTATTCACATCGTGTTTACAGGAGGTATTCAGAGACCTGGATTGGGAAGAATTGGGGATAAAAGTTAATGGAGAATACCTTAGTAACTTGCGATTCGCTGATGATATTGCCTTGCTTAGTAACTCAGGGGACCAATTGCAATGCATGCTGACTGACCTGGAGAGGCAAAGCAGAAGAGTGGGTCTAAAAATTAATCTGCAGATAACTAAAGTAATGCTTAACAGTCTCGGAAGAGAACAACAATTTACAATAGGCAGCGAGGCACTGGAAGTCGTAAGGGAATACATCTACTTAGGGCAGGTAGTGACGGCGGATCCGGATCATGAGACGGAAATAATCAGAAGAACAAGAATGGGCTGGGGTGCGTTTGGCAGGCATTCTCAGATCATGAACAGCAGGTTGCCATTATCCCTCAAGAGAAAAGTATATAATAGCTGTGTCTTACCAGTACTCACCTACGGGGCAGAAACCTGGAGGCTTACGAAAAGGGTTCTACTCAAATTGAGGACGACGCAACGAGCTATGGAAAGAAGAATGATAGGTGTAACGTTAAGGGATAAGAAAAGAGCAGATTGGGTGAGGGAACAAACGCGAGTTAATGACATCTTAGTTGAAATCAAGAAAAAGAAATGGGCATGGGCAGGACATGTAATGAGGAGGGTAGATAACCGATGGTCATTAAGGGTTGCGGACTGGATCCCAAGGGAAGGGAAGCGTAGCAGGGGGCGGCAGAAAGTTAGGTGGGCGGATGAGATTAAGAAGTTTGCAGGCATGGCATGGCCACAATTAGTACATGACCGGGGTTGTTGGAGAAGTATGGGAGAGGCTTTTGCCCTGCAGTGGGCGTAACCAGGCTGATGATGATGATGAATAATAGAAAAGTTTCGATAAGTTACAGGAGTGTGCATAGATTTTACCAAAGCATTCGGTTTAATAAACCAGATAATTCTGCTACATAAACTGGAATCCTATGCTGTCCGCGGTAGAGCACCAAATCTCACGATATCGTACCTCGCAAAGGCAACTCAATATGTGGATTCTAAAAATTCACTGTCTTCAATACGAAACATTAGCGCAGGAGTCCCTCAAGGAAGCATATTGGGGCCGCTTTTGTTTATAATTTATATGAATGACATTGTGCATTGTGCAACTGACTGTAAATTTGTTTCTTGCGCTGATGACACTTCAATGGTCATATCCGGGAAATAAGAAAGCAATATCGAAGAGAAAGCTAGTAGAATACTAGGTGCATAGAATACAGGGGCAAAAGCATTTCTACAAGACAAAAATAGTATTACACTTTCCAAAAGGGAAAGTAATATCCAGGCCGCTCAACGTAATCTTAAGTCATGATCTTGTAGAGATAGGAGATTCTGTGAAAATCTTGGCGTCATATTTTCTAAGCTTTTGACTTGGAACGAACATGTTTATATCTGATCTCAAATGTCTCTACCACTCGGTGTTATGCCACGCCTGCGCGCTAATCTTCCTGTTAAAGTTAGGCCACTGGTTTAGAAAACTTTAGTTCTCTCTCTCTTACAACATTGCAGTACTGTTTGGGGTACTACAGGTATCATCAAATTGTCCAAGTTACACCTTCTTCAAAAACGAGCTGCGAGATGCATTGCTTGTCTCCCTTGCTCTTTCCCAGCACGTGATCTCTTTTTCAAATATGACATCTTACCAGTCTCTGCTTTATACAATTACAGACTTTTAATGAGGTTCAAATCTTCTTCACGAAGTGTTGAAAATTTGTTATCTCGCAGGAGTTGCAAAAAACACCCATATTTCGTAGACTAGACATAAAGAAATGTGGTTACTTCCTACACCTTAAGCATATTACATTGAACATTCTCTTACACTCTACCGGCGTCGTTAAATAAGTTAAACCAAGAAATGTTTGACCCTTTTGAGCATTCGAATATTGTTATAAATTTTTTTTCCTGAACAAGTTTACCTGACGATACCACATGCATTTTATAATTAAATTCTTGCTTTCTTTACCATGGCGTGTTGCTATTTTTTTTTCTGTACTGCAATGAATGAATGATTATCGCTGTTTGTTACCTTGTGTTTTCTATTCTCCTGTCCCCCGAACGTTTGTTTTTGTGAAAAATTGTCCTTTGTTGCTGGTCTGCTGTATTGCCAAGTTGACAAGGGGGCAAGACTTCTTTCAAGCTTGCGAGATTTTAGTCCTGTCACATTCTATACTTCAGAGAAAATAAAAGACTGATTGACTGAACCCTGAAAGCGTTATATTGCTGCGCAATGGGACTATTTAGAAGGTGACAGTACTTCAACGCGCGTACATTTCCTTTCCAAGACAGAGCCAGTCTAGAAACTTACGGATACCACAACGTAGCTACTTCGGGTGTCTCAAGTATCCCTGCAAAGAGAAGTAGAAAATACCGTAAAAACTAAACGAAAGTAATGCGCTTTGCATTGAAAGTTCGCTGTTTCGTAAAAGCAATGGCTCGTATTGAGAAGTTTTCAAAATAATGTTCATCTGAAACGCCTCTGCGTAGTCCTGAATCCTTGAGGTATTCCAATCGGCGCCTTTTTTTTATCCTCTTCTCAGAGTAGAGGAGACGGGTCACGAAGCTCGAGCGTTAATGTAATACCCTAAAATATATTCATACATAAATATAACCTTAGTGCTAAAAGAAAGACAAAGATTTCATGTTAACTAACAGGTATATGCCAAAGCGAAACTAACGGCAAATGCAAGTTGAAAAAAATACATTTTATTACAAACTAGCATTTTGAGACATCACAACATGCCCTGCTCTAGGGCTGCTTGTGTTTTTTTTTTTGATGAAGCATGTGTTCTTCCCGATTTCTATACGCATCACAATTGGCTGACTTTACAACAATTAACTAGACATTGCTAATTACGCTCATCCCTAAATCAACATTGCTGTACCCTTGCTCCTTTAAGTTCTTCTGATTAATACACGGAAGAGCTTAAATGTAACATTACATCCTTGACTATTTCATTCTTGTTCCTTTTTCCCCGTGTCTATCAGTATTTTTATCAAGTATAATTTCTACCCCCTATAATACTGTAGCTCCCGTAGGAATGAAACGGTGTATAGGAAGCAGCTGCCGCCTATCTCTACACCTAATCCCTCAACTAGCTCTAACCTTTCTAATCTAGAAATTAAACGTCGTATTGAGAACTACACATTAATTTCATTAATGCTGATGCTTTAATGTAAGACGTCAAGATTGACCACGCTAATCCCCAGCGCATGCCTTCCATGTTGAATAGTTACCAGGCCTTCCGGCAATTGCGCGTTACCGTCTTGCGAGATTCAGAGTTTATTGCATGCCACGAGTTGACTCGGCCCTTAACATCACCTCCTATACTCCGTTTCACACATAAGGTGCAACGCTGCGGAAGCTACGCAAGTAGTCCGGTCTCCAAATTTTAGCAATCCGCGCGTTGCGTCTATGCTTCGCTGGGCGTTGGCTGGCGCGAGCTTGCACTTGAGGCTGCCGCGACGGGAGGCAAATAAAAACAACGAAAATTTATATAAAACGACGTGTTAGCAGCCGAATGAACGCATGGCTGATTGCTTCTAAGGGTAAATTCTTATTTTCATTCAGAACTGGGCTTGTATAAAGAACATTTTTCCGAAAATCCGCAAAAGACGCCGAACTGTTTCTAAGGGTGAACGCAGCCAGTGCAAAAAGTATCTCTAGCCTCCACAGCCTTGCACGTGATGTATGAAACGGAGTATAAATCGCTAGTTCCTGTTCCTTATACTCACGCGACAAGACACAAACTACACACAAGCGTGATGCAGTTCCAACAAATTTCATTTTGTTGAACACTTAATTGCGAAGCATTTTTCGGGGGGCTAAGGAGAGGCACCTTGCTGTAGATACGCAGGTAGGTAGGTTCCGGACACGCCAAGTTTCCATCCTCTTCAATTAAAGAATCGCTCACGCGTTCGATGACGGTGTAATCAAACCTCTGACTCATGGCGCAGCAGTTCGATGCTCTAACGGCCCTATACGTTTCAATAGTGCCGACGCCAACTATCTCTTTGAGCTGAAGGTCTCGTGCGTCACGAAATAGCACGAGCGTGCCGTCCAATAGGACGCGCGAGAGCGCGCATGCGCAGTGCAGCTTTCACTCAGCTCGACACGAGCTGCGGCTTGCCGCGATTTCATTCTTGCCCCTTGGCAGCTAACGCTACGAACGTGTCTCGTGGGGCATAGTGCAAGCTTTAGGATATTTCGCCCAAGTTGTAAGGGAACACGTTGTGACGTTTCCTTGGCGCAGCCGAAACAAACAAAAAAAAAAGAAACGAAACTGAATTGCCGCCGTGCCGTTGCCGTTATGCTACAGTCGCCACCGTGGCCTTGCTTCCGTCGTCACACGCAGGCTTGCGTCACACACACGCACACACACCGTAGAATTCGCTACAATTACTGGAGCGAACTCCGGCGCTAGCGTCAACGGACGATGCAAGCAAAGTGGTTCAGAGCCAGCATGAGAACGTTGGCAGGGGGAGTGATGTAACCCCAGAGCCAATAGGGGACGATTTTGGGGATTTCACGAGCGACCAGTGGGTGCAGAGACAAACGCATAAAGCATGTCAAGTAATGCGTTTATTGAACTTCTGGTTTCAGTGCTTCCGTCAAACTACTTATTTAGTTTGTCAGCACTCAGTAAGAGGTTATTATTATTATTTTATTATTACAACAGAATAACTTAGTAAACCCTGGACATAGCCCTTGACATAGGGAGCCTAGAAATACCGGTAGGAACTGTTGTAATTAAATAGTTGGTCTGTTCAACTTGTACGCGGCTCAATTTCCTTATATATTACGACTCAAAATAACAGGACCCTCTGTTCCTCTCCCCCATACATTACAAAGTGGACGGAGTAAGTAACAACCACGTAAAGCCAGCAGATTATAAATATATAACCTCAAAGAAAAGGGAGAATAGCCCGACGGACGGTTGTGCACAGTGTATTTCTGACGTTTCGGCTACTGGACCAGCCATCGTAAATGTAACTGGTTTCTTCGACTAAGTGAATCAGCGGCAAACTGTGCTCGCAGAGTATGACTAACATTAAGAAAGATACATGGTTCCTAGCCGGCACACTAGCGCCGTCGTGACCTTGGCCTACAAGGCATTATGTCTACGCTATCAAGAAACGTCTCGGGCCCTTGCCACATATAAAGAAGCGCTTGGGCTACAAAAATCATTCCTCAAAATATAAGAAAACCCGCACCGTCAAATATAGCACCATGGTTCCACCAGGAGGCTTTCCATTTCGCCAAGAGGAAAACGTACACATAAACAGCAGCCGCTGAGCTTCCCCGAAACGGCCAGTTTTTAAACTGTCTTTTTTTAGTGCTCTGGATCGCGAAACAAAGAAGAAAGAAAAACATGTGGGATATTAAAGGCACGCCTGAACGTTGTCGGCGGCGATCGACATACACTGGGCCTTGAGGAGGTACTAGAGGTATCGGGCGACAGCCGTTAAAGGAGGAGAGCTATCCTTTCACAAACGACCTAAAGGGCAGTGGGTCATTGAGCACCAGCGCAAAAGAAGAAAATAGAGAAAACCAAGACAGCCGTTTACTTAGGGGAGGGGTAATTAAACAAGGGATTGGAGCAAGCCATGAAAAGTCAAGCGAAACCAAAAAAAAGAAAGAAAACGTGACAAATGGAACAACCAAAGGAAAAAATTACCGACGATTACGTTACTTCCTAATGCGAAATTTGAGCGCAGCAAATAAGCTGTTTCACCTTTTGGATAGATTGAGGCAAAGAAATCGAGCAACACATGTATGCGCTATCACATAATTTTTTTTTTATTTTTCACACGTATTCCTTTAACAAAGACTCCACTAACAGTTCTTGACAGTCATGAAGGAAGCTTTGTGGTCGGAGAAATAGACTGATATATGTTCGACTTGGTACACCAATGCTTGATTCTCAAAGACGAGATCTATACAAGTGCCTCGCGAGGTTGTCACAGCCGTGGGGGAAGCAGAGGCTAAGCGCCGCCGCCGAGAAGACCCTGCCGTTCGCGCCGCCGAAGCGGAGGCTCATCGCCGCCGTCGAGAGCAACCAGCAGTAAGCGAGGCTGAAGCAGAAGCTCATCGCCGCCGCCGAGAAGACCCTGCAGTTCGCGCCGCCGAAGCGGAGGCTCATCGCCGCCGTCGAGAGCAACCAGCAGTAAGCGGAAGCGGAGGGGGGCGGCGTGTACACCCAGCGGCAAACGATGGGGGCAGAAGCGCGCGCAGCAAGCGGACAACACGATAAAGGGAGGAGGGAAGAGATAGCAGCGACTGACTGATGCCGCTGACGGCGATAGTGAGTCAACCCCAGCTATCCGCCACACAAGAACAGGGGGGGCGGGGGGGACCCTTTCCTCCTCTTTCTGCATGGCGGCGACGGTGTTCTATGCAGTCACGTTATCTTGACTCTCTAGCGGCGTCAGCGGCATCCAGCGGTATCAGTCGGTCGCTGCTAGCGCTGGGGGGATGAAAGGGGGGCGGAGCTGGTTACGAGGCCGACGACGACGACGACGCCGACGACGACGCGAAACCCAGGAACGGACGCCAAAGAGCTGCGCTCTAAAATGAAAAGAGGGTAAGCTAAAGCAGAAAGCCAGAAACAGCGGTATTCTGTAGAAAAGAAACAAGAAAATCACATTAGAAACAAATGAAAAGAACTACAAGGACACACAGGCAACGTCAACAAAGTCAGTTAGTGAACGAGTAAAGAAGCAAGAATCACCGTTACTGAGGAAAAACCACTAAAGAACTAAGGTAAAAAGAAAGATTCAAGAGCGGCATAAAAGCATTCGAACTACCACCTCGAAGGCGAACCACCAACAGCAATAGGAAGGTGTCGCGTTACGCCTGAAGTCCTCTGACGGTGTTCTAACCATGCGTGGGCTCGACATCCTGGCGCGACGAAACACGCAAGGCAACTCCTGCAGGAGAAACAGTGCTCCGACAGCTACCAGGCGTCCCAGAACGCTAGCCTGACGAGGAGCGCTGCCAGTGGCGTCGCGTCGCACGACAATGGTCCTACGCGGCGAGAGAAAGGTGATTAAGGAAATATTTTCAGAAGTGCTAGAATGAAAAGCATGTCCAGGACACCTAATTAACTCAAGCAGGTTGGGCAACTATTTGTCACTGCCTAGTTTGGAAAGGGATGCCAATAAGTCGTTGTCATCATCATCATCATCATCATCATCATCATCATCATGGGGTGCGCTTGGCCTCTGAGATAGGGTGACTGCAGAAGTGAGGGTTTCTCACTATATTACCTAGAAGGAAATCTGGCGCTGCTGCGCTGTGGTATGCATGTGAATGCCGGTACATTGTTACTTCGGATTGGCATTGTTCCCGGAGAGCCAGGCAAGCACCGTTCTGTCTTTCACAATGATTCATATTCTACTAAACCTGCACGTAAAAAGCTGTTTTAGCTTTATTTGATTGTGGGGTTTTACGTGCCAAAACCACTTTCTGATTATGAGGCACGCCGCAGTGGAGGGCTACGGAAATTTCGACCGCCTGGGGTTCTTTAACGTGCACCTAAACCTAAGCACACGGGTGTTCTCGCACTTCGCCCCCATCGAAATGCGGCCGCCGTGGCCGGGATTCGATCCCGCGACCTCAATGTTTCAGCTTTATTATTAAACAAAAACATGTTTTGTTTAACTGTAAGAACTTGTTATATCATGTACAGTTATATGATACGAAAAAAGTATCAGCGGGCCGCTAAAGTTGGAGGACAGGCGACAAGATTCGCGCTCACTTTGAAACAGTCGGTCGTACTGTTCTGGCTTTTCTTCCCTTCGTCATGCATTCTAGGAGAGTAAAGATGTAAGTTGCGTGAATGGAAACATCTTATGAAGATGTTATTTTAAGAATGCGTTATTTGTGTAGCCATATTCACGTTTTAGACGAAGCCTCTTACAACGCCAGCCAACGCAAGCCTCGCAGACACATATACCGTCATTCCCATGACGGCACAGCGCCCCTTAGGAAACTACGATAGACGGTGGCGCCAGATTTCCCTCTAGGTGTTAGAGAAAGAAACTCTATGTCAGAGGTCACGGTGCGAGAGATAACATCAACGGGAAACCATTGGCGTTAGTAAGAAGCCCAACGAATTATCAGGGAACATTAGTTTAACGCTTACAGTACGTTCCCTTCAGACCAGTTCATAAACGCCTCAGCTCAACAGCGACGCTGGTGTCCTTACAGTGCGCATGCGCGCAACGCCGCCGTCTGCTTCTGAAGCAAAACGCTGTCCTGGCTCCACCATCTAGCAGATTAGGTGCAGCGCTCACGGTACGTTCACTTTGCCTGGTAGTGTTTGCAGACAATTGCACTCCGCGTCTCTGGCAAAACCTCCCCTCACGACCTGTGCATGCATCATCGATAGCTGGACAGCACGGCGGCGGCGGTGTGAGTGACAGGAATGCGCCTAGAGCGTCCATGTATTAGCTGTCGCAATAAGAAAAATAAGAATGATCGAAGCCAGGCATTGGAAAACAAACGAAGACAAGCAAACGCAAGGTATCAGCTTCATCGTTATCATCGTATGTTTCACGCAGTTCACAAGTACCAAGTCATATTCGTCTATTTCCACTGTTGAATAGCTGCGTACTTGGGAAAGTTGTCGACGCCTATCACCGTGTGTTAGCGTAAAAAATAATTGTGTCTTACTGAAAAAGACTCGGCCACACAAATTTCACTATCTATCCTTATTCCTTTTTGCGGAACGCAAGTGAGTGGAACTCCTTTCAGATTACAGCAAACTTGCAACTCTGAAAAACCACTTCAACACCTTTCCTGTCATATTTGCACAAAGAGTATGCAGATATTCGTGTAATATTCTAGAGTGAATGTGGTCGTATTTATAAGTACGGTGTTAAACGCATTATTACTACCATAGTAAGACAATTTTGTATGTTCTACAGAATAGTGTCGTAATATATATATATATATATATATATATATATATATATATATATATATATATATATATATATATATATATATATATATATATATTTATATTATTGCAACGTTCAGTTTTCATTTCCAGTAATGTTGCACGTGATGTGCAAACTTGCTTTAGGCCTTATGTCACAGCGAAGACGGCCAACAACATCCAAAAGTAAAAAGAAACAATAATAACGTGCCTATATTATGCCGAATGCACGTCGTCGCTTGCACTGCCCACAGTGCAAACGATGACTGCTTCAAAACTACAGTAACGCTGCGTTCCCACTTGGTCACAAAGCAGACGGAAGCCGAAAGAAATCCATGAAATTACCCCGCTTTTTCGGCTAAGCTTATACGAGAAACCACGCAACAATCCCAATCGATCTCCGACCGATCTTTCGCCGTACGTTTCGCGAAAAGCCTTTTCCCTTCGCCCGAAGCTGCACTGGCATGTAAACGTTGGACCTGGCGCCCAACGTGTCAGCGGAGATACTAATAGATCCGATCTAAAATGACCTCGTCCAGTGTGAGAAAACTCAGGCTTTACAAGCTTGCCGTGGCGGATTAGTGGCTATGCTGTTGCGTTGGTATACACGAGGTCACGGGATCGAATCCTGGCCGCGGCGGCCGCATTTACATGGGCGCGAAATGCAATACCGCCCGCGTCTCGTGCATGTGAAGCACGTTAAGAATATCCTGGTGGTCAAAATTATTCCGGAGTTCTCCCGCTACGGCGTGCCTTCTAATCAAATCGTGGTTTTTGCGCGTGAAAGCACAAGATCAATTAATTCAGTCTTTACTCGGAACGTTCCGTAAGAGTGAAAGTTGGGTGAAGATCTCCTAGGAGCAGGGGAAAAGCAGAAGGTGCAGCACTAAAGCGTAGCGGTGTTCCAACAAATCACGCTTTTGCAGGGCCCAACGCGAACTCATCACCACCGCCGCCGAGATGTCCGCTTATTCGTGTGTCTTTGTGTATCTCCAGAAAACAAGAGATTAAATGAATGCAAACTATTTATTCTTCTTCTGTATACGTCGTTAAGAAATTACTGCGGGCGAAGTTGCACGCAATCGCCCCTTTTGGTGACTAATAGAGCAATTAATGAACTTTCTGCTTCAAGTAATGTTCATTGGCATCACCTTTGAAACGGGGTGGAGAACAGTGGCCACCTAGCCTGCTCGACGTCTTCAGGTTTTATTACATTTATCGACATCTGGTGCAGCAGAACCGATACTTAAAAAAAATTAAATTAAATTATGAGGTTTTACGTGCCAAAACCACTTTCTGATTATGAGGCACGCCGTAGTGGAGGGACTCCGGAAATTTAGACCACCTGGGGTTCTTTAACGTGCACCTAAATCTAAGTACACGGGTGTTTTCGCATTTCGCCCCCATCGAAATGCGGCCGCCGTGACCGGGATTCGAGTGAACCGATAGTTGGGCTAGTTGGTACGAATTCATAGTAAAATATTTAGCGCGCACAATAGACAAGGACAGAGTGAAGGGGGACACACGAGTGCTCGTATGTCCCCCTTCACTCTCTCCTTGTCAATTGTGCGAACTAAATATTTTACTATGACATGTAGTGCTTCCTCTATCTTATCTCGATCTCAAGATTCGTATATGAAATCTGATTATTATATTCTACCATTACCCACGCTTGCAAAGACTACCGTTCTATCAGTCTCTTCGCGTTCTTTCTTTTTCTACCAGTACCCTAATTGTCCCTTACTTATCTCCGCTACTAACCGGTTAATCTTTCCGTCGTCCTTGAATTCTGATGCTTCTGGAAGGTGGACACACTCCTTACGGGTCCCCCTGGGTGAATGCGATAAGCCGAATCATTTACGAGCTCTTTCGTTTTAGCACACACACGCCTTATCCTGTGGCGCAAATTGGCACCACTGTGTTGCACCATGATGGGCAGGCCCCACTGCGGGTTGCCTGTCCTCAGGCATCACACAGTGCTGTGCTGATAAACGCCACCAAGGATTAAAATTTGCTTGCAGTAGGTAGATTTGCCGAAAGCGGCTGCGGCTGCGGCCCAACAAATATCGACATCTTGGACGTGTGCGGAGGAGAATTTCTGCCCGCTTTGACGTTCTCACTTTCTTCTTTAAAGCGAAGCTTTCTTGGCTTTTTTTATTCGGCTTTCCGCCGCTACTGCTACTGCTGCTGCTTCAGCTGTTTGCTCTGCTTTACTCCTAACAACCGTGTAGCTTCAAAGAAATAGCGTTCGGCAAATGTTCGCTTCGGTATTTCACCTTGACCGTAGTAGTTAAATACACAATCATTAAATGCGGGTCTAGTTGGTGCATTATGCTGTTCCTTTGAGCACAAGGGCGGAAGGAAACGATATTGAAAGCACCGTTTTAAACTGGTGACATATTTTTGACATTCATTGCAGCAGCTAACCCATGGGGAAAACCTTGGAAGTTAACAAGGAATATTGAGAACTTAAGGATTCCGGAATGAGGGAGAGAACGAAAGGGTTAGGCGTAAGATTAAGACTGGAAGACAACAGTGTGTGTTCGAGATCAAGCGCCGTTGGCCGATATTCGAGTTGACATTAAAGGAAAATACAGGTCTCCTACATTTGCAGATTGTGTGCCAAGAAAAGGGAAGTGCAGTTGAGGATGCATCAAGCATTTTGCATGCAATGCCCGCTAAATGCGGAGGTTGGGGGTTTGGCTTTCACTGGCGAAATTGTTTTATTTTTTCGTTGACTTTCATTTTTGTTTTGCATACCATTTCTACCGCTTAATTAAAACAGCAAATAACTTCCCCTGTGCTTTCCTTGGCTTCATAATCTGTTTGCTGTGCATAGTTGTGAAGAACAAACCTCTAGTATCTCGTTTTCCTTTGTACTCGTTCAATGCATGGTGAGGGTCTTGATTTCAGCAGGTGTGATGCAATCAGGTAGCGTACGAGGTTTTATTGGTCTGCTTCCCGCTAGTAAAACTCACGTACTACGTGACGCCAGCGCTGAGAAGGATATTGCACGTCTGCCGCCATCACCGTGAGGGGCGCTGGCTAACACTCCATTATTATCACACGTATATAGATACCTAAGAATCTAGACGCAGAAGCAGCTGCCGCCACGCCACAATGGTAGGGCAACGAACGCGTGATTCAGAGGTTGTGGGTTCGACTCCACCAGCAGCAAGTTGTTTTCTCGTCCTCTTTTAGTTCCCTTTACCCTATCGTGTTTTGCACTTCAAATAAGAATACAAATAACTTCCCCAATGCACTCCTTGGCTTCATTTTCGGTAGGCTGCATATGGTTGTGCTTAACAAAAACGTGCCCCTCGGTTCCTCTTCTCGTTTGGGTAACTGGCTGGTGAAATGAAATTAGGAAATATGTAGGCATACTCGTACGGTGGCGGCAGCTGGCGCTAGATAAGGGTAATTGGCTTAGGTCGGCAGACTAGCTTCATACACCTTTATAGTCGCTCACCAATATTACCGCAGGCTATGTAATCACTCACACTCATCGGCACACACTTCTTTCTACTCATGTGCACTGTATTTTCAATGCTGTGACATTCTATCCCGTATGTTGCAAGAAACGTATTCATAATAAATATTTTAGGCAATAGGACACTGGTGCTGCATCTATAAATAGTAAAAAACAATACCCACTGCCGAATGGCGTGTCTAAACAACATTACATTGCGAGTGGCCCTGTTTAGCCGCAGGAGTATGGCTGTTTGAGCGGCGCAGCGTGCTGCCCAATGTTGCGTTCACTGTGTGGCGGGATGAAAGTTCTCGCATTTTTGGTTTAATTTTGTCTGTGCTCGCGTACAGCCGACGAGGCAAAGTGTTCGGAAAATATTCGAAAACAATTCGAATTTTCGAATAGTGACTATTCCCCTCGAATACCTTATTGAATAGGGCAGCATTAAATTTGTTATTTGATAGTTTCGTATATTCGTGCGCCCCTATAAAATATTCTATAGTCGATGTTTTACGCAGTGATCAACAGTAATGCAAAATTGTTCACCAATTTATCTGTGTTTATGCGCGCATGGAATTACAAACAGCCGAAATACGTCTGCTGTTTATTAAATAATGTTGCTACTGCACGAAGATAAGTCACCTGAAGGCCGACTGTTAGAACCATCAAAAATAAACTCCAGTAACTAAGGATCGTAAGATAAAAAAAAAGAATAGAAATAAAATAATAAGGGGTAAAACGTAGAAAGAAAGAATAGAGGAGAAGTATAGCATCACTTAACTCACGCGAACGTCCAGTCACAGACGTTGCATTACCAAATAAGTTTCTATTTACGCCACGGAAAACTAAACAGCAAAACGTAAACTACACAAAAAGTTGTGCAGGTTGACATATATGTGCTCGAAGTTCCGTACTGAGCAAATTCACAACAGATTGTCTTTGTAAGACACTGCCATAGAACGAGTGACGATGCAAGCACTAAAAATGTACTAATTCAGCGCTAGAGGGATATGTGAAATAACTGGCAGGATAATTTACACGCGTCCTGCGCTTGTCCAAATACAGGCAGCCGTCCACATTCCTTCGAAGACGGATATACAATTGCGTTGCCCGGGAAATGGAAGAAATAATCCCCCTCTGTAGGCGCGAGCCCCGGCTCAACGTGTGGAATGTTGTTTGAATACCGTGCCCATTTTATTAGTGTTGCTAGGTAGCGTTGTCTTGAAACCAGTAGCGACACAAAGGAATCGCCATCATTTTTTTTACTAGGCAGTTCGCCTCTGAACTGCTATTGCCGAAATAGTGACGCGTGTATTCCGCAGTGCTGAAAGCCCAGAGACAAGAAGTCTAGAACACAGCCATAGTGTTTTCTTCGTCTTTTCTTCTTTTGCTGCATGTTGCAATCGAGGAACTCAACCAATAGTGTGCGACATGTACGACACACCTAGCGCGCTGCTGAAAAAGAACACAGAATAAAAAGATCGTTAAACATACAATAAACTGGAGGCGTGGAGAGAATCTAAAAACTGGTAAATAGCAAATAGGAAGGCTACTCCGCGCCTTGGGAAGCTGAGAAAATGGGCGTGTAATATTGTAAAGGAAGATTGTCCGTGTCATTTAAGACGAAATATATCAAGAAATTGCGCACGGAAGCCGGAAAATGTCGAAGTTCGCTCAGTTCGAGGACTTGTCGCCGTTGCAAGCCAGAAACAAAAGTCGCTGCGCTCGACTGGTAGCTTACATGGTGACGTTGATTTTGGGAAAAGGCGGATCCTTCGCCTAGAGTTGCACAAGGCGCCCGGAGTTGGCTGTACAACACGCTTCGAAGCAGGGCGCAAGCGGCGAGTCAGAGACGCGGAAGCAGAACAAGAAGTAACGAGATGACAGCTTCTGTTGCGCGACCAACAGGGAAACTAGGCGCATAGCAGCAGGGAAGAAATGGCCGTGCTCGGGTAGAAAGCAAGAGTGGAGGGAGTACGCAAGGAATCCATCGAAGAGAGTGAGGAAGAGGGGAAGAAACAAAACGAGTAAGAAGGAAGAAGGAACGAAGAAAACGATGCAAGGACGGAAACTGGCAGAAACGGAGCAAAGGGAGAATTAAAGAAAAACAGAATGAAGAGAAGGAAGGAACAAGCGAAAGGACTAAATGAAACAACGAAGGAGAGAACGGAAATAAGAGGGGAAGAAAGGAGGGAGAGCATATTGAACTAAACCAAGACAGAAAAAAGAACGAAAGAAAATTTGAAAGGATCTAAAGAAGGAACGAAGTAAGAGGGGAAATAGGAAACGGACACAGAATATGTACAGAGTTGATCAAACTTAGAAAGACGAACGACACAAAATGCATACAAGAAAAGCTAGAAAAGCTTTTTGTAACTGGAGAAGCAATCCCTTTGTTTGACCCTAATTTACAACGCCGAAAACACTTTGTGATCAGCAATTTCTAAACTACCGTGATTTACCGCGATGTAGAAGCACACAGCAGCTCGGAAAAAATGGTCGTGCTTGGGAAGAAAGCAAGTGTAGAGGGCGGACGCAAGGGTTCCACAGAAGAGAGTGAGGAAGAGGGGGAAGAAATGAAACAAGTAAGAAGGATGCAGGGAAGAAAAAACGATGGAAGGACAGAAACAGGCAGAAACGCAGTAAAGGGAGCAATAATGAAAACAGAATGAAGTAAGGGAAGAAGCCAGTGGAAGGACTACATGAAACAACAAAAGAGAAAAAGGAAATAAGAGGGAAAGAAGGAAGGAGAGCATACTGAACAAAAAAACGTGCAAAGGATAAAGCGTAACGACTTGTCTATCAAAGGCAGTTGTCCCACTTCGAAGAAAAAAATCCTTTATGCGAGCATTTCACTGAGTTTCCTGATTGCTGAACACTTGGTTATTACTCCTGGCGGGCGTAACAAAACTGTAGATTTGTTTGACCTTGCAGGTCCATAACCAGATTACCAAAAAAGCTGTTTCTTTGAAGAAGTAGCAATTAAAGATGCCTGTGATTAAATCGCATACTTCAATACGTTGACCCTACATGATTGGTCTGTTTGAATCTTCACCGTCAAACTTCATATAATGTATTTGGGCACTCGGCAAAACACTTTACAAATGCAGTAATTCCTACACACACAACTTACTTTGTGTAAACGTTGACTATATTGTTTACCCCATATCACCAAACCTGATGAGGTGGACGTATACACTTTCCCCAGGACAGCAGGTAAAAATGTGCGTTGCTACTAAAACACACTTATATCGGTCCATATAGCCTGCATGTGTATTTTACTGCTAAGGCAGTAATTTTTCCACGCACTTAAGACTCCAGCGCAAGCCTTCTTCGCATATTTCGCCTGCCGTTCTGGCGGTCCACGCTGTACAAGACAGCGTATATTGCAACTGTCCAGACTGCTTCAAAGAAAGCTGCCGCCATTGACCGGCTCTCCCAGGCAACACGGAGATAACATCGGCCTGCTTTGCCTTGGCGCTGGGGAGAGCAAGGGGATCATCATCATCATCAGCAGCAGCAGCAGCAGCAGCATGATTACGCCCGCTGCAGGGCAAAGGCCTCTCCCATACTTCTCTAACAACCCCGGTCATGTACTAATTGTGACCATGTCGTCCCTGCAAACTTCTTAATCTCATCCGCCCACATAACTTTCTGCCGCCCCCTGCTACGCTTCCCTTCCGATGGAATCTAGTCCGTAAACCTTAATGACCACGGGTTATGTTCTCTCGTCATTACATGTGCTGCCCATGCCGATTTCTTTTTCTTGATTTCAACTAAGATGTCATTAACTCGCGTTTGTTCCCTCACCCAATCTGCTCTTTTCTTATCCCTTAACGTTACACCCATCATTCTTCTTTCCATAGCTCGTTGCGTCGTCCTCAATTTATGTAGAACCCTTTTCGTAAGCCTCTAGGTTTCTGCCCCGTAGGTGAGAACTGGTAAGGCACAGCTATTATACATTTTCTCTTGAGGAATAATGGCAACCTGCTGTTCATGAGCTGAGAATGCCTGCAAAACGCACCCCAGCCCATTCTTATTCTTCTGATTATTTCCGTCTCATGATCCGGATCCGCCGTCACTGCCTGCCCTAGGTAGATGTATTCCCTTAGCACTTCCAGTGCCTCGCTACCTATTGTAAATTGCTGTTCTCTTCCGAGACTGTTAAACATTACTTTAGTTTTCTGTAGATTAATTTTTAGATCCACTCTTCTGCTTTGCCTCTCCAGATCAGTGAGCATGCATTGCAGTTGGTCCCCTCAGTTACTAAGCAACTCAAAATCATCAGCGAATCGCAAGTTACTAAGGTATTCTCCATTAACTCTTATCCCCAATTCTTCCCAATCCAAGTCTCTGAAAACCTCCTGTAAACACGCTGGGAATAGCATTGGAGCGATCGTATCTCCCTGCCTGACGCCTTTCTTTATTGGGATTTTGTTGCTTTCTTTATGGAGGACTACGGTGGCTGTGGAGCCGCTGTAGATATCTTTCAGTATTTTTACATACGGCTGGTCTACACCTTGATTCCGTAATGCCTCCATGACTGCTGAGGTTTCGACTAAATCAAACGCTTTCTCGTAATCGATGCAAGCTATATATTAGGGTTGGTTTTATTCCGCACATTTGTCTATCTCCTGATCGATAGTGTGAATATGGTCTATTGCCGAGTAGCCTCTACGGAATCCTGCCTGGTCCTTTGGTTGACAGAAGTCTAAGGTGTTCCTGAATCTATTTGCGATTATCTTAGCAAATACTTTGTAGGCAACTGACAGTAAGCTGATCGGTCTATAATTTTTCAATTCTTTGACGTCCCCTTTCTTATGGATTAGGATTATGTTAGCGTTCTTCCAAGATTCCGGTACGCTCGAGGTCATGAGGCATTGCGTATACAGGGTGGCCAGTTTCTCTAGAACAATCTGCCCACCATCCTTCAACAAATCTGCTGTTACCTGATCCTCCCCGGCTGCCTTCCCCCTTTGCCTTGCTTCCAAGGCTTTCTTTACTTCTTCCGGCGTTACCAATGGGATTTCGAATTCCTCTAGACTATTCTCTCTTCCATTATCGTCGTGGGTGCCACTGGTACTGTATATATCTCTATATAACTCCTCAGCCACTTGAACTATCTCATCCATATTAGTAATGATATGGATGGCTTTGTCTCTTAATGCGTACATCTGATTCTTGCCAATTCCTAATTTCTTCTTCACTGCTTTTAGACTTCCTCCGTTCCTGAGAGCATGTTCAATTTTATCCATGTTATACTTCCTCATGTTAGCTGTCTTACGCTTGTTGATCAACTTCGAAAGTTCTGCCAGTTCTATTCGAGCTGTAGGGTTAGAGGCTTTCATACATTGGCGTTTCTTGATCAGATCTTAAGTCTCTTGCGATAGCTTACTGGTATCCTGTCTAACGGAGTTACTACCGACTTCTATTGCACACTACTTAATGATGCCGACAAGATTGTCGTTCATTGCTTCAGCACTAAGGTCCTCTTCCTGAGTTAAAGCCGAATACCTGTTCAGTAGCTTGATCTGGAATTCCTCTATTTTCCCTCTTACCGCTAACTCATTGATCGGTTTATTATGTACCAGTTTCTTCCGTTGCCTCCTCAGGTCTAGGCTAATTCGAGTTCTTACAGTCCTATGGTCGCTGCAGCGCACCTTGCTCAGCATGTCCACATCTTGTATGATCCCGGGGTTAGCGCAGAGTATGAGGTCTATTTCATTTCTAGTCTCGCTGTTTGGGCTCCTTCACGTCCACTTTCGGCTATCCCGCTTGCGGAAGAAGGTATTCATTATCCGCATGTTATTCTGTTGCGCAAACTCTACTAATAACTCTCCCATGCTATTTCTAGTGCCTATGCCTTATTCCCCCACTGCCTTGTCTCCAGCGTACTTCTTGCCCACCTTGGCATTGAAGTCGCCCATCAGTATAGTGTATTCTGTTTTGACTTTACCCATCACCGATTCCACGTCTTCATTGAAGCTTTCGACTTCCTGGTCATCATGACTGGATGTAGGATGTAGGAGCTTCAAGTGAGGTTTCTAGGCAACGAAGGTAGGCCACCAAGGCATTCCGGAGGAATGCCTTAGTGCAAGCTTCTCTTTGACTTGGTCAATTGTACCGAAACGATATGTTTTCATTGGAGTTTTGAGACGTGGAAACGAAAAAAAAAATATGGACGAGGCACGTCAGGAAGGTAGAGTGGCTGGGGAATTGTGAGCACCTTTGAATCGATCAGGAAGCGGGTCTCAAAGTTTCCACAGTCCCGCGATGTCAAGCTGGACGCTATGAACCCTTCGCTTGAGTCTCTTGAGCACTTCCACGTCAAATTTGACGTTGCCGATTGTACCATGTGGTGCAAACTCGTGGTGGACGAGTTTTGTCATGTCAAAGAACACAATAAGCGTGGTATTGGCCTTTGGCTCGTTCATCCTGGCCTTCTTGGGGCGTTGGGACGCTGGGGTGTGCCACTTCGCACTTTGGCTTTTCGTTTCGAGGTCTTATTCAAACACCCAAGACTCATCACCTGTGATGACATTGCCCGAAAAAGTGGAAACCACTTTCACTCAAGTCCGAAAGTTCCTAACTGTTCCACTCTGAGGGATTTTTGGTCGTCTGTTAGCACTTCGGGCGAAATTTTCATTGCACAATTTTCGAATTATCTGTCAATTATCTGTCAAAATCTCCTGAACAGTACTTCTTTTTTAGTGTTTAATATCTGTGCCATTAAATGCACACTAAAACGAGGGTATGAGCTCGAAATGTCTCTCAGATGCGTGACATTTTCATTGGGGATGGTCGTTGACGGCCATCACCAATGAAAGGTGCGGGCCACTGCTGGTTTTGCACTGCCGGCGTCATCGGCCCACGACATTGGCTTCGTCACTGGCGTCCTCACGGCATCTAAAAAGCCCTTCTTGTCACTTGTTGATTTGACGTTCCGACAAGCAATTATTGCCAAAGGTCGTCTTTATCATATGAAATGTTTTCACTGCGGATTTGGTAAGTTGCAGATAAAAGTTGATGAGAAGCATTTGTTCTAATGAGCGCTGCATTGAGACTTGCGCGGGAAATGAAACCGAGTTTCACGGAAAAGCCCGTCTTTACTCCCCAGATGGCCGTAAACGACTAAGCGAGCGTGCGAGCGTAAGCTCCATGAATTAACCGGTCCATCAACCACTTCCATCAATCCCAACCGGTCCTTGCGGGGTGCGACGTATAGTCGGCTCACAGTATAATCACTGACATTCCATTTGGGACAAACTTTGTATGATGTCACACACAGAGTGTAAACACTGCTGGAAAAAGTTCGACTCCCATAGTTGAGAATTCGCGCATATCTTTGTGAGCCTCATATTTACTTGAAGCTCCATAGTTCATGGAAATGAACCACTGAGCGCAGGTCGATACACGCCCCCGTCTCTGTTTAATAACCTTTCTACCGTGAAAGTACATGTTTTATCATCGTTTGCAAAACTTCATTACGACCCTTACTCACCTACGGGGCAGAAACCTGGAGGCTTACGAAAACGGTTCTACTCAAATTGAGGACGACGCAACGAGCTATGGAAAAAAGAATCATAGGTGTAACGTTAAGGGATAAGAAAAGAGCAGATTGGGTGAGGGAACAAGCGCGAGTTAATTACATCTTAGATGAAATCAAGAAAAAGAAATGGGCATGGACAGGACATGTAATGAGGAGGGAAGATAACCGATGGTCATAAAGGGTCGCGGACTGGATTCCAAGGGAAGGAAAGCGTAGTAGGGGGCGGCAGAAAGTTAGGTGGGCGGATGAGATTAAGAAGTTTGCAGGGACGACATGGCCACACTTAGTACATGACCGGGGTTGTTGGAGAAGTATGGGAGAGGCTTTTGCCCTGCAGTAGGCGTAACCAAGCTGATGATGATGATGATGAAAGTTGCACTTAGAACGTTTTCCTTGCGTACATTCCCGGGCCGCTCCCTGCGTTTGTTTGAATTATATTTCATTTATTCTCTTTTAGCACGTTTTTTTCAAGTTTGCCTTGTAACCGAATAATTGATGTGTTGCATTTGTATAATGTTGCGCAGTATGTTCCGCGCACTCCCTACAGAGTTTGGGGCAGTCCAAATGACTACGACCAACTTTTTTACAAAACGCCACCATAAATATTCGCGTAAATTTTCTGGGGAACAAAGTAATATCGTTTCATAGTTGGAGAAAGGCCGTGACATACTGGAACTTACTCGTTGACGCAGAGCGTCAACTGCTCAAAGCTAGCCTTCGCAAAAGCAAGTCAAGGAAATCCGCCCATACTTCGAACGCCGGTGAAAACACACTAAACCATTTCGGGCGGGCATGGTTTCGCACGCCGTCGCCGCTCTCCAGCCTATTGCAGTGAAGAGGAAAGCGTGAATTGTCCGGAAAGGTTTGCATCTCCAGGTCCTGCGTTCTCGCTTAACCGCGAAATTGCTTTATTTTTGCTTCTCAAAGTGTTTGGGTTTCGCTGTCGGATTCCATCAAAGAGAATGCACTTCTTTCGAAATTTGTCGCAGTTATTTTTTCGCGTAGCTGCAAACACAACGGTCTCTGTAAGTATCGTTTATTTTTTGCCGACAGTGAGGTAGTTGAACGAGCGTGTACACAATAAAATAGAACAGCTGAGTAATCTGAACTGTTTCTTTTTGTATGTGCACTTTGCTCTTTTTTAGACAATGCGCTGTTCTGATTGAATCGCTGGTCTCATGCGCGATTGAATCTGCAACTTTTATTGGTCTATTGGGGCCCTCCTCCACAAATATTGCCTTGCTTGCTGGGTCGTAAAATTTATTTCATAATATTGTACATGCAAGAAGGGTTTCATATTTGGCGGCGCTAATGTTCTGCCTTGGATATTTTGCCCGGCCAGAAACTAACTACGCCTGAAATTAATAACTTCTTTTTAGCGCGTGGTATGTTGCCTTAGGTTGTCGTCTCGTGTGGCACTAGAGAGCTTTATTTTAGAGCGGCTAACGTAATAAAGGATTTAGCGGATTGGCGGGATCGGAATGCGCATGCGCAGAACGCTAAACAAACCTGTAACGTTTAGCGTACGCACGGTATTTCTCAGACTTGCCGTTAAAGTCTTTGCGAGGTTTACACAGTTTACGTAAAACATGGCAGTGGTCTTAGCCGACCACTTTGAAATAAATTTGGCGTTGCTTTTGAAGAATTATCTGCGTCAGTAGAAAACGACAGCTTTCGCTTAGACCCATCGACAAAGCACTGCGCATAACCTTACAAAGTTTTCGATATCGCTTCTCGTTTCAAGCTCGTCGCGGCCTGACGAGAGAAACTTCAGGGGTGGTGCGAAAATGGGCCCGCCGGCACATGGCCTCTGAGATCGGAGGCCATGTGCTGCGGATTTCGCTGCGGATCGGCAGACATGGAAAGTACCAATACTGGGTGTCATTGGGCTGCGTCTCGCACTTTTCTAACTCGAATGGAAAGCTTGGCGAATATATAAAATCACTTAAGTGCGCTTGGTATGCAAAATTCAAAGCGTAATCGAACAGCGTCGAGCACGAAAACACGTTATCACGCATTACTAAAAATTTTTTTCTGCTAAGTTCATCTGCTGAATGGCAAAGCGATTTCACTTAACCCCGCTATTACGCTAACGTTAAACTAAAACTGTCTTCTGTAAGAGACGCTGTACAGCATTTAACAATTTGCATATTTAATTTACTTATCCCCTTGGTTTTATATTTGCTAAAGCTTTCAGTTCGAATTCTGCGTTTTTACATGCGAAAACCTTGACTTCAGAATCAGGCACGCCGTAGTGAGGGAATCAGGATTAATTTTAAGCTTGAGATGATTCTTAACGTGCCCTCACTGCACGGGACGTTGACGTTTTTAACTTTCGCCCGCATCAAAATGTGGCCGCCAAGGCAGGGATTGGATCCCGTGACCTCGTGCTTAGCAGGGCAGCACCATAACCATTAAGCCACCGCCTCGGGTAAAGCTTTCGTTTCATCAGACCTTTTAGTTTTTTTGCTTTACGATAAAGAGTTAACAAGTGTGAAATTCGCGCTTGAAAAGCTTTGCTTCTCAACATAATTTTTTTTCTAAGATACGTCATTACAACACGGCTTCTACCGTACAAAACTGACCTAAGGGTCGCATTTCTTTCCTCTGTTTTCACGAGCTGCGGTCCTTGCAGAAGAGCGAACATTTTGTTCATAACTGCGCACACTCCGGATGTGCCATTGCATGAGAGGTCAATGTGCAGGCCTCCCAGTTGAATAGCGGCTCACGCAAACGCTCGAGGATTTTCCGAGGTGCGTGCGCAGCATCAGGCCACCGAACGCGATTGCTTAGGCATTGAAATCTTTTTTCCAAATTTTGCACTGCAAAGTTGCGGATGCGGCGCTAACAAAGGTGTGGGTCTTATACGAGTCTATACGGTATATCGACTGGTGTACAGCTTTTCAATACAGTATGGTACAGTACAGCTTTTCAAATCCTTTCCAAACGCAAACATCATATCAAATAGTTGTACCACGTTGTTTTAAACGAAACTATTCACAGCGATCTATACGGCCTAGAAAACTGATAATTTGTTATCGATATCAATGCTGCCCCCATTTAGCGAGACTACAATCTTTTCTCCCTCCAAACTATCTCGGAAGGCAGGGGCACTCTTAGCAAACTTGGCAGCGAGCCGAAATGTTTGTCTTCCGTTATCAGTCCATCATAGGTGAATAGTGTATGTGTCTCGTGCTCGTAGGTGTAGATGTCGTAGAGCATCCTAAATTAGGACAATGTTTTACCTACGGCTGTAAGCACAAAGATTGGCAAATCATTTATGCTTATTTGTATCCTTATTCTAAGCTGTTCACGGAATGCTGTCTACTGCCTCTTTGATCGCCACGTTGCTGCGAACAATGACCTGTGTTTCACAGCGAAGCAGTTAGCCTCTCGTTGGTCGGCATTTTTAGTGTCCGCGTCCATAAGAAAAAAATGTGCGCCGATCCAGGCGGCAGTGCAGAGTGAAAAGCAGTGGCCCGCACCTCCGTAAGGCAGATGCTTCAAGCAGTCAGCAAAAAGAAGCGTAGAGTGAGTCAAGCATGCAATGCACATAACAGCACACGTTTAAATAAAGAACAAACACAAAACAATTGTCCGTCCGTCTGTCCGTCTGTCCGTCCGTCTGTCCGTCTGTCCGTCCGTCTGTCCGTCTGTCCGTCCGTCCGTCCGTCCGTCCGTCCGTCCGTCCGTCCGTCCGTCCGTCCGTCCGTCTGTCTGTCTGTCTGTCTGTCTGTCCGTCTGTCTGTCCGTCTGTCTGTCAGTCTGTCTGTCCGTCTGTCTGTCCGTCTGTCTGTAAGTGTGCATGCAATCATTTCACCGCCAGTCTGGGCCACTGGGTAGCCCGCGCTCGAGTGGCCAGCACATCAGGCTGCTGTGCTGAAGGGACGGGGCACGAAATCAACAGTCGCAACAACTTGGGTCAAAGGGTATGTGGCAGTGTGCGGCACATGTGCCGCTCTTCAAAGAACTTCAAAGTTGGCGCAGCGCGTCCAGAAAGAAGCACAGCAATATAGCCCAGTTGCCGCACGACTGTCGCACCATGCATTTGGGAGGCCCACGCGCAGCCTTCGCGGCAGCGTTGCTAGATTGCGCCGAGTGTTCTTGGGGAAGCGTCAAAGAGCAGTGCCCCGGCAGTATGTGCCTCACATATAAATCGTTTAAACGCTGTAAATACGTTGCGTCGCTATACCGATTCAATGCTAAACGCGTTGCTGTCGGCACTCGTCGTGATATAGAGGTTCCGCTAGTTCTCTCTGTCATTCTTTGCCAGTAGTCTGCTTTGTGTATGCAGTCTTTCAAAGCCTGCCTCTTCTAGAATATTCCCCACAGTATAGCCGCGCTGTGCTTGAGCCAAATATAAACAGTACTAAATCGAAGGAGTGATAGAGGAAAAAAAATTGGGAACGCAAGTGCCGTGCGCACAGACAGGAGGCAACTTTATATATTTGCTAAAGTGCGAAAAGCACCATCGAAATTATCAGCATTATGTTCATCTATAAATATTTGCATTCACCGCAGGAATAATACCTGTTCCGTGTGCCTCTAATTGTTGATGTCTTGCGGCAGCTGGTTCAAGCTTCTGCGCCATTTTTTTTTTCACAGTTAATGGCACTTTCTGATTACGCAGAAAGCCTCCTTCAGAAGCCACGGCGAATGCTCGTGCACGAAAGGAGGCTAACGAAAAACAAAAAAAGAGAAACACTCATAAATAAACTTTCATAATGCGCTCATATCTACATGTAGGGGGAATAACTAACTTTGACAAAGGCTGGTCCACCAGCCGAAACGTCAGCGACATATACTGTGCTAATTCAACGTACGTCGTACTTTCCTTTTCTTCGATATATATATATATATATATATATATATATATATATATATATGCATTGTGAACAAATTAGGAAGCAATCTAGGTTACCTTGCCAGACGTCTACCAGACTAGTCTTCCAGAGTTTAGTTCCCTAACCCGAGCACGTACAGCCCTCGAGAGAGTTATCTCGAGATGAGTTCTGCCGGAACTTTTCTTGTGCATTTCGTTGCATAATTAGTTATACGGCCACTTCTGTACGAAGGAACCATTAGACGACACAGAAACCGGATAACCAGCTACGATGCACCGTAGGTAGAAAACATTAACTTTCATCGCTGACTGCTTGCAGTGCCGATGGCAAGAGAAATACACCCATTGGCAAAAAAGGAAATGTCGGTCTGTCATTGCCGGTATTGGTCGACTGGCCCTTACATTCGTTTCTTCTTTTCTGTTTTCCATGGGGTGTACAAATGTGAATAGCAGCAGCTCTCTTTCTAAGTCAAGAAGTCCGGCGAATACCATGAAAAATAAAAGAAACAAAAGCGCTCCACTTCAAGTGATGATTGCCAACAGAGACTGTACAAACACACCGCTATGTTTAAGCAGTTCTTGCAGTTTCTTACTGCGTCCATGTGTACTTTCTCTCTTTTTTTATTTCCTATACACTCAGGCCTCTCTTTTTCTGCGTACCTGATTCACGGACACTAGAAAGACTGAGAAAAGAGTTCATACCTGCGCACCATCAAAGAAGATGAGAAAAGAAAAGAAAAAGTTGAAGCACACCGTAGACATCAAAATGAGACAGCAAGGAGTAATGGATTTGCTTGGAGGGTAGAAAAAGCACTATAGAAAATTCATTCCACATGTTGAAATGTATGCGAACCGAAGCCTACTCCCCCCCCCCCCCATCGTGAACGTATTATTTAAACACTATAAAATTAAATGCCGACATCGGTGTTTAGCTATCACTAAGACTAACCAGCAACGCAGACCCACATAGGGCGTCGGTACGCAGAGTCAGATGACCATGTCGGTAGAGCCAACGCAGTGTATTCAAACATGTGTCTGGTATAATAGATATTACAGGATACCGAACGTGGATATAGAGAAGTATCTGAAAAAAGTAAACCTATGCGGTACACCAAACGGATTGCAATGCCTATAGTAAGCCTGTTGCGAGTTCTTGAGTGGAGTAGGGGCAGTGGTAACGCTGAACCGCTGGACTTCTGAAGTTTTTGAGGACGCGTTTATGCGGATTCGTGGTCGTGACACGTGAGTTACTTGGATTCGCAATCATCCGCAATGGTTTGGTTTTTACTGCGATAGTAACCACAAGGACACTTCAGGCGCATTTCCGCCGTCATCGTCGGCGTCGCCGTGATGTTCTGTATAAAGTACAAGTGCGCTAACAACGTGGCCGGGCGCCATGCGGTGTGGGTGCGAGCGAAAGCGTCCACGGATGAGCCAAGGATAGTGGCTCGGTCTCGTGTGAGCAACACAGGGAAGCAGACGAGAAGGAAACTCTCCGTCTTCCATCACGCGCAAGCCATGGCGAAAAGGCGGGGGGGGGGGGGTTCTTCACTGGAGGCGGCTGCGTATGGCGCGTGTGGGCCCTATTCTGAAAGCGATCAGCGATGCGTACGGAGTCCAGGTGTGACGAGGGATGACAGCTTCGTGCGCACTGGGTTCTCGCCGTTTAGTGTGCGTTGAAGCCAGGGGTAGCACGAAGTTCAATTCAGTCGCTGGTGCCACCGTTATTCTTCGCGTAAGCGTTTCGGCAGAGAGTGTAGGCGGTCATCGAGCGAGATGTGTTTTTGTCTGCCTGTGCGCGCATGACACCATGCTTCTTTAATTGAGGTCATAAGCGAAGGTTTACAAGTTAATACGGCCGATAAATATCCTTACTTCGTGTAGTTGAATTAACACGGCAAGTTGGGCGAGTTGGTGATTGAACATTGAACATGTTCCTCACGTCTATCATCCTGGATGCGCTGCCCGCTAAAAGCAACATGTTCGTATAGCTATCGAATAATTTCCTGTCGCAATCGATGCTTCACCTTATGGGAGAGGCTGTGACTTTTCTTTTTTTTTTTTGCCTTCATCTGTCTTTAGGATATCGCCATTTAACTTTCTATGGTGAAACCTGAATTGTAAGATACAACAACCCCATCAAGAAATAAATCATTTAATATTCTGACCACGCTTGGAGCGTTTCGCGAGCGCGCGGTCAAGTTAATGGAGTTCCTCGTTTGCACTAACCAACTGTGAACGTCTCGCCAAGCTTTCCGTGGGCCGAGCTTCCGAAACGTAATTTTGGGACTGTGTAGAGCGTGCCCGTTTCCCGGCACTGCCGTATTTCGAGCCGCCCTTTGAGAGCTGAATGCGTTTGGTCTGCCGCCAGTTGCCCTTTTTGTAATGAATGTCATGAAGCGAGCAGCGTCCTTCGTTATTTCGACCGCTTTCACGGAGGTAGGCTGTACGCCGAGGTTGACTTACACCGCTGATATGAAGGCAGCAGCGCAATCGGGAGCGTTGTCTCGGACAGTCAAGAGGCGGGGCGCGTCCGTCACGCAATGAGAACTGTTAACGGCTGCTTGAGGCTCACGTCCGTTCGGCCGAAAGCTAAGCGACGGCTGAAAGTTTGTAGACGTTGTGTTTGAGCACTCGGTTGGTGTATGTAGCATGCTATTTCTACCGCCAACGTTTGGCTCCGTGGCGGCTGCTGAAGATATCGAGCAACCCCCAAATATTTATATTCAGGGGTTACTAGCGCTAATATTCTAACACAGCCCAGTCACGCTATTAAAGTTTGGGCCCTCGCCGCAAGAAAACTGGCGTTTCTTTGACAGAAACACAGATCTGCCCCGTCTCGCGTAAAAATGCACGCGCGCAAAAATACACTCGTGGGGCCCCAAGCAAAATACGCAAGAATACCTTGAAATTCTTGGGTAGCAAACTATATATGCGAACTTCAAATGATTCAAAAGAAGGCCGTCCGCTTCGCCTTTTACTCCTATCGCCGCAAGCATTGACCGACCCAGCTCATCACTAACAACTGCATTTTGTCATTAGGTAACGGGAGAGCCGGCGCTAGAATAAGATATTTTTACTTATATTACTCCATAACCAATTTATTATTAGCCCCGAGTCATTCTTACGCCCCCGTTTATAACGACAAACCCGTCACGCTCATAATCTTCACATAGCTCCACATCTTGCTCACGCTGTGGTTTTTGAGCATTCGTTTTTTTCTCCCGCACTATTACGTAGTCGAACGCCTTGCCTGAATGTGCGTTCATGATTGACCGTGTGAAAGCGCTCGAAGGTCTGTTGTTGAACTATTGTCCTTGACGTCGATGTTGTATTTAGCGCCTTCTGAAAACTACAGTTGCTCTAGGAGCTTTCTTCTTTCTTTCTGCTTACATACGTCTGAGTTTTGCTTGCCTGGGAGCGTACGATCAAGGCTCATGATCTAAAATCCTAACTCATGCTGGCAGAGTGGGCTAACTGCGTAGTGGCCACATGGCCTCCACGTTAGCTCCTCTGCCAGAATCTCAATAACTGATACGCCTGTAATGAAGTTTACTTCCCTCAATTTCCTTTGCACTGTGTTATTTTTTATCTCACGTACGTCCGCGTGTTTAGTCCTAAGACTGCGGCATGTGTTATATAAATAACATAAAAATAAACTAAAACGGCTGTCGCCATCTGCGGCGGTGCTTGCGCCGCTGGAGAAAATGGGCGCATGACGAATCTGCTTTCACATGCAGCCATCCTTGCTACCAGTACATATGCACTGGTTAACGGCTCTGTTCTCTACACCGAATTACGCGATGAAACAACAAGCGCTGCCTAATTATCCTCACGAACAAATAAACATATTGAAGCGCATCATTCCTTTAAACAAGCAAGCAGCTATCCAGAAGCATCCGGCTCTTCGCTTACATTAGCTATTATCGTCGATAGGTAATGCACAATTTTTTAATCCTGCATAGTAACAAAATGGTCGATTTTATTATTCCTTGCTCCACAACAGCTTCGGCGCACTGACGGCGGTGGTAACATGCAATGGCGAGGTTGGTGCTGTGCAGAAAGTTGCGTTTAATATACCGGGTGTTTCACGCAATTTCAACGAAAATTGAAAAAGAAGGGATTCACACGAGACGAAGAGCACACGAGCCCAACGGTACACGTCATCCTCATGGTGAGTTACTCGGAACATTTTTTTTTACATAAATATATATCATGAGTTAAATAAATGTTCACCTCTAATATGCGAAGCTTCAAATACTCGTCTTAGGGCATTGGTGGCATATGAAAAATTGTATACCAGGTGCACAACCTGCCTCGGTCGGAAGAAAGAATTTTGCCACGTCGACGCGCCTTCACGTCGAATCAGAAGGCCGTGCAAGCTCTACTGCGCTTCTTGAAATCGACCGGCCTGTGTGAACGCCTTTCACTCTATAAAACGCCATTTCTGTTACCGGTTCTTGTTTTGTTTTTCTCTCTCGCTCTTTGCCCTCTTTCCAACCTCTATCTCCCACTGCAGTGCAGGGTAGCAAACCAGAAACTCGCCTCTGGTTAACCTTCCCTTCCTTTCCTCTCTCGCGTGCTCTCTCTCTCTCTTATACAGCGTGTCCAGGAAACACTAAGTGAAGCGGATTTCAGGGCACATTTTACGCGGCTCTTTTTTTATAGGCTCAGCAGTGCTGTTTGAGCTGTTTTCACTCGCTAGACCAAGCCAGAAACGCCCTCGTGAGATGGGCGAGTGGAGTGTGGCTAGCTTATCAGTGCCATCACGCTAGCCTGTTTTCAGCCGCAGAATCTGCAAAACGACGATTCGATCTACTGGTTTAGCTACAGTTTGAAAAGTGTTAAATGGCTATCAGCGCCGGCCTGTAAGCATGCGTGCTCACTTTTCTTGCTTTCCGCTGAGGCTACTACTCAATGGTACGTGAATACAGTTTGCCCACAACACTGATGTTTCAATTACTTTGTTCCGCATCTCAATTACGAGAAGAACAGCAAATGCGAAGGTTACGTAGCTTCGTGCCACCAGTCAGCGAAAGCAGGTGACAGAACTGAGCTAACAACGACAACAACGACAGAAGATAGAAATTCTGATGATGAAGTTCACATTCTTCAATAAAAGAAGTGTTATAGAATAAGAACGCGCCAAGCCCTGATGAACAGAGGTTTTCTTATGCTCTGAAATACAGCGGCGCTACATGAAGTAAACAGCGCTGAAAGTGGTTTCGACCGAGCTGCTGGCTTTGATAAATATTTGCTTCACACATAGCCCCAGCAACACGATATCGCAAAGTGGCAGCTTCCTTTCTTTGTAAATTTATGCCGGGATGCAGTGACGCAGGCTTTTTATAAACATTGAGTGCACTGTAATGTTTTCTTTCACGCGCATATGCTTTTCAGTGCCAGCTTAATTACACAAAGACGCGTTTTCTAGATAACCCGACAGAGGCTGCCCGCATCCGCCTTGAATCGTCACCTTAAAGCTATTAATTTGAGTTGTCATTTTCCTAATCATTGTTCCAATTTTCTTCGCATGCAGATGACCTGAAGATTTCCTGCGCGCTATCGAAAGCGGGAACGCCGAGTGAAGTAAACTGAATGTAAAGCTGACGTTATTGCGCTTTTTCAAAGCGAAGCTTTCAATTAGGCGGGGTCTCCCGTACATGGCCCGACCATGGCTGCCATTGCTGTTTCGACGAATAGCTCGTTCGCTCAACGGAACTCATGTAACGAATCGCCCTGAATGTATACAACGAATAGGCTCGGTAAAAGTGACGTTGCGATTTAGGCTGAAATGTGCATGTGTACGGAAATAGCGGGCAACTGGTCTCTTATATCGAGATATTCTGTGTACTTGCAGAGGCACAACGAAACTGCAGCGTCAAAGATAAACCTTTCCTGCTGGTTGTTTTTCTTTTGTTTTACCTTTCCATAAATCCCCAAAAAAACTTCCTCAGGACTGAATCATTTGTGTGGGGCTGCATTACGCTGCACAAGGAGTTTGTTGTTTTCCGTAAAAATTTAGTTATCCCTGGACAACTTTAATGAACCAGGTTATTTCTGGAAAACTGAAGTAACTCTCTTTAAAACAGATGGGGGTAAGGAAGAACAACAACATAGAAAAAATAAACGGCGTTTCTTATCTGTAACTCAGCGTTAAGGTTTAGGTTATTATTAATTACGTATAATGCCAGGGTCGACTGCTTCTGACGTTCTTTTATATTTATTGAAGTTTGAAGTTTATTTGTCCTGCCTGCTTAGAGGAACGGGAGCAGACTAAAGGCCAAATAACCTGACGAAAGGCCTCTACTATTATTACAGTCGGCGCGCAGGCTGATGTACATGGCACAATATTGTACCTCTAATCATCTCGAGAAAAACTTTCTTTCACAGCAGAGGAAAAGAACAAAAAAATATTCAACCTAGGAAATCTTTAACTATAGGCAGTTTTTTATCCATTCTTTGACGCCATCCCTTGACATAGTTCTAACAGATGGAATTATAATGCATTAGATAGCGGTGTTTCACAGAAAAAAATATAATGTACCAAGATGTCTCACATATTTCTCATTCTATACGCTACATGATTCATCCATTTCCAGATGCTTTCGGCATGCCGTGCCAAACCAGCCTTTTTTCGACATCAAAACAATCTTGTTCCTTTTTTTTCAATACGATAAATACTGAGCTTCAGACAGAAGGAAGTGGATTGTATCGTAAGCCTCTTTCTATATAAGTACCTGAAGAAACTCGTCATATTACAAAGAAAACCATGACTCAATATATTCTAAAAAATAGGAGCACAGTCTACCGCCATAATCCTGCTAGCTGAACGTCAAGTAAAGACTCGGGCAATCTCTCCGCATAAGTGGTTGTGCTCAAATATCCTGCCTAGCTGTAGAATGGTTGAAATTGCGTTTTTTTTTTGCTGAAAGGATCAACTGTCTTGTTTTTATCGGTGGATTCTTTCGCGCGCGCACTTCAGAACAACAATGGCGCGGTTCTGCTCGTATTCTAACAAAGCGATGGGTATGTCTCAAGGGAGGAAGGCATCGCTTTGTTGAAGCGAAGAAAGAGCAATACGAATTCAATCACGCGTTTTGTAACCCTGATTCAGTAACCCCACAGAGCCCAACCAATCCAGTTGATGAAAATAACAGCCACTCCTACAGGTACTGCAGAGGGCGCCCTTCTCCCAAAAAGAACTCTGAAACCAGACCGAAGTTACGCTAGCTCTCCTACTTTGGCACGCTTGAGACGAGCAAACAAAATTTTGTGTAGAGTAATTGTCCTCCCGAACCAGACCTAGTCTACCGAGCTTTCTGGCTTATATTTAAGCTGGAGAGACATTTCATCAGGAATCGGTATAAAAACATTTCGCAAGGTCAATCGGCTGCGCAGTGGCTGAGCTTAGTTCTCAACGGTTCGTTTGTGTAAGATGGCAAATAAGAACAAAAAAAAACTGAAAAAAAGGACTTCTTTGTGTCTCAACTGGCTATCGAAGTTTCTTACCAATCGTAGAGCGTTTTTCTTCTGGTCACTATTATATTCGTGGTAGTGTCGGTAAATTTTTTGTTCCGACATTCCGTAGACGTCGATCAGTGCTACAGAACCGTAGCGTATTACGCTTACATTTAAACTTGGATGCGCGTGTGTATATACCCTGTGTAGGGGATCTCGAAGCGTTTCTGAGAATAAGGGAAGACTACATTGTAGCTAGAACTTCATTACAATCTTGCATACTTCGGGACGGGGAAATTGTGTTCTCTTTCCTTTTTTGGTAATCATCGGGCAAGATTGATTAAGGTCTGTTTCAATAAAAAAAAAACCTGAAGTTCAATGAACATGTAAGCGGATTACATTTTAATTACGCTGTAAATTTAGGGCAAAACACTGTTAACGGCGCATCACTTTTTTTTTTTACTTATGAAGTTTTACGTGCCAAAACCATTTTCTGATTATGAGGCACGCCGTAGTGGAGGACTCCAGAAATTTCGACCACCTGGGGTTCTTTAACAGGCACCTAAATGTAAGTACACGGGTGTTTTCGCATTTCGACCTCATCGAAATGCGGCTGCCGGGGTCAGGATTCGATCCCGCGACCTTGTACTCAGCAGCCCAACACCATAGCCAGTGAGCAACCACGGCGGGTACGCATAATTTCAAGCAACTCAGATGTAAAGTTCGCAACTCTATAACCCAGCAAACAGAAGAAAAAAAAAGAAAACGGTACACAGCACAATTATGCAAGAAGCCCCTAAGAGGCATCCTAATTAGGCGGTCAATATTTATGATGTAACATACACTCCTCTGAAGAATGCCACAGTTTAGAGTGGGACATTACCGAAAACCTCGTAAATATTGTAACAATGTCACGTCGCTGCAAATTCATATACGTTTCCTTTTTTTTCTTTATATGTGTCTTAAACAGGTGCAGGTTTCAGAAATGTAATAGCTGTTCTAAATGCAGAGTTATCGATTTCTAAACTCGGTGCTTCAGTATTTGTGAAAGTGACCTATTTTCGGCATACTAAAACAAGAAATTCAGGCCCTAAATCAAATTATGATTAATAGAATCCCTATAATCTAACCTACTTTCTGAAATTCAGCTAAGGTAATTCGAATTGGCCCGGTGGTTGCATTGTCTCATAAGAGCATTTCTGCATCTTACAATTATTTGTATAATCAAATCGTAGTTATGACACGCTACGAATTTGGTTTCCTATTTCAGAACTTGGAGAATGTGCTTCCCGCACTTTGAGCCAGCATTAAAGCACGTTTTCATTCGGCACAGAAAGTTTGCTTGTAACGAGACCGCGAAGGTCTCTTGAGGTCTCAGGCTCAGTTGCTTCCAAGACTTGCGCAAAACACTCCCCACAAGCAGCGCAATATGCAAATGTGTCTCGAATTCTTTGGGGGCGTCGGTAGCGCAAAGCGTTCCGCTACTGCGCAACACATCTCCTTGTAATGAAGTTTTGGGTAATACAGCTCGAATCGACGGCCAAAGACCTACCAAACGACGTGGTCGGCGCTTTGTGCTCGCTTTAGTGCAAGTTTTCTAACGCCTGGAATGCGAAAGTTCAAACTTAAGAGGATTACAGTTAATCATCACAATTGTACCGTGCGCTGCAGCAGAAATGCTTCGCCCATCGCCATTTCCAGTTACGAATTTCTCGTGCCAGCCGACTGCATCCGACGTCTGCAGATTTCGTAATTCCGTCCCTTCCCTTAATCCTCTGCCAGCATGGACTTCATTCCAATTCATAAACAGTGAGCGCTTTACTGGTTATTTTGGTCAATCGATATTTTATTTTGGCAACTGCACAGCTGCTACCGGCGAAAAAGCGCCCTTGTGGGTACGAAATTGGGAGCGGCCGGAATGAGTTTTCAGCAAAGATAAATGGAAACAAATATTTGAGTAATGCATTTTGCACCGCACGTCTAGCGTCGAAGCATTCCACATTGTCTCCATCTTGGCACCTTTCCAGCTTTGCGTTATGTTCTCGGCCATTAATCACCAGCCCGAGGCAAACGAATGTTCCTGATGAATAAGAGGCCCCCCCAAAGTTCACTGAAAAAAAATATATATACGTGGTGTTTTTTTCTATTGTTACTAGCATTATGAAAAGTCACTCGTGGCATGCAGAATAATTTTGCCTTTCACGCTAAAATGAGTCTGAGCGCAATTAATTAAACGAATTATTTAAATTTTTTACAGAGCTTTATGAATAAACTTTCATGCTAATTAGGTTACCATGCATCTTCCATTTCGCGAATATCGCCCGGTCGCCCCAAAACACATTTTCACTTGGAACGAATCCTGAGGGTAACCCCAGTTCCGAGATAAGAGTTTCCAACGTTTGCGACAAAACACATTGGTGATCCAGTAATTTGTGAACATTTATCTATAAAACAGCGTTTTCTCAATAAAGTAATTGCACCATTTAACAGCGCATTTTTAGCGCACGTTTGACAGCGCAAAATTTGATCCAAGTGGATGCGCTTGGGAAGCCCCTGCCTCTAATTTGCGTATCTAATCGCTTGTGCTAAGGCTTGCCGGGTACCGACAAGCCTTCACGGCTTGGGCTAACCGATTTTTGAATTTGTAATATTCTCGTGAAGTAAAGGATATTATTATCAATTAGGTAAAATGGGGATCAGTGAACTTTCGATGATTAGTCAATTACGCATTTTGATTTCCAATGTGACCACTATCCACCTCTGCGAGTAATCTATGTAAATGAGTAGATTAGCGGAAACTGGCGCAGGGAATTCTTAAAAAATTCTGATAACCAAGATAAAAGATTCCGCGGAGAGACTTAAAACTGCTCACGTGTGGGAATGCGAAGGCATTAGAGTGCCTTTAGTGAAATGTTTTCGACTGATGCTTTCATTTGGGAGGCAACGTGCTTATTTTATACAATCATGACGGGGCGACACATCGTCGTTGGCTGCACCGTCACGTGCACAGTGACGCATGCACTAGGACACACCTTTTGTCAGCCAGAGGGCTACGGTGTGACGTATGCAATGACGCAGCCACTAGGCGCACCGTAAGTCAGCCAGAACCGTGGAGCCACAATGGCGTCTGGGACGCGTGCTCGTTTAGCACCCTGGCGACCCGGGCTCAATTTCCACCAGACCGAAATGTACCGAATCTTCTTTTAAAGAAATTAATTTACTTTGTTTACAGGCACCTCTATGTGAAACTTATCCAAAACCAGAGCATCTTTAACGCGTTTTTATTGTTTGCAATGTCCGCCATTTTGGTGCCATTTTCGCCTAATGGGGCGTAAAATGCTTTCGCATTAAAACGTGACGTGCTGTATGCTGTATTTTTTGCAGGATATAGGACGTTGTATGCGTTTGTTGGGAGCCTAGAGTGCTGGACTGTTTCTTCACTATTTACTTTTTCCTTTACTTTTTTGTTACACTCTTTGAACGTCTGTGTTCCACGGCGGCGGAATTCTCTTAACTAATAAAATTGTCGAATAAAGGCGTTTGATCTGCGTTGAAATTCTCTTAAGACTTGCTTACATCTATAAGCACATATTGAATTGCATGTCCAAACAGAGACATTAGACTGTTCCTCTAAGAAACGCGAGCATCTTCCCATAAATATATGTTCCTTACACAATGGTCCACGATACTGAGAATAACGTATTTCAAAGTTTGATTAAAAATACTATAAACACTAGCTATTCGAGTCGAATCCAAAGCTAAAGCAAAGAGCATCTAGTGTGTGGTCGTCTCTGCGAGAAATAAGAAAGCACGTACTGCCACTATGTATGCGAGGAATGTTTGCCACGGCACGCGTCAGTGCCTGCTGCCATCTGGGCACGTCGGGCGCGTTATGCTCTCGGCCGATGTTTTTTTTTTTCTCCCGCAAGAAACAAGACGTGACTCGGAAATAATATCAGGCTGCTTGCTGGGGGTAAACGATGATCAAGATGAAAGTAGCAGTAGCTTCATCATCCGCTGTTGACACACACACACACAAAAAAAAAAAAAAAAAACGTAACGTTCGGTACAATTTTTCAGGCCAGTTCTCAGACACCCTTTCTCACAGTCCATCATTGCTTTCCCCGGGTGGCGTTTCTTTCTTGTTTTTTTTTTCTTGCAGTTGCGTTTCCTAGGTTGACTACACTTTATTATACTCAAGGCGTCTCTGTTTTGCTTCAGTGCGTTTTCCTATACTACCACACGAATCTGGGCCTATCCTCCCCAAGCGTGAGTTTGTGTTCTTTGATGGCACCATCGTTATCATCATCAATTTACGTATGACGACCACGTGCCTCCCATCTGCGCCTGCTGAGGTGGTTTCATCCCCGCGCAGTCAACCACTCTCTTACGTGACATGGATGAACTAGTCATAATCAACTTGTTTTCCTTATAAAGACGTTGGCTCTTTGCAGTTCGAACTATATGTGTACGCCCAAAGAAAGCGGGCACAAAGGCAGACGCCACCCGCGCAACGAAGGATTCGTTCGGTTCTGAGAAAGACTTGTTATAAACGTGGCGTAAACTGCATGATTTATTGCTGTAGTCTATCTGTAGAATGATAGTACACTGTCCGCATTAGAGCAGGTAGACCAGCAGCCATAGCTTACTGCAAAGAAACGTAAGCCCCTTCTCGAAAAGGAGTAATTGTAGGAGAACGTGAGCTTCATTTCATTTCGGAGCCACCACCAAGACAGCGAAAGTGATCAAACTTTCTTGAAGGCAGGCGCACAATGTAGGTTCTCAGCTATGTGCACTGGATATAAAGAAGTTGAATTTCCAGTTCTTTTTTTCGAGCTGCAAATATTAGCGTTTGTAGTAGTGAAGGGTGAAATATAGAAGATGCCAGTACGGCGTAATTGAAGCGAAACTCGCGAATGTGTAGCTGCAGCAACGTCAGTCGTCTATATAGGTACGTCGACTGATCACACGACAAAATGCCGCAGGCGTGTACCGCTTCTGTAACGGCGTGTTTGCAGGGGGCAAGCAGCAAAACTCTTGGTTCCACAGAGGTGTCGAGAGAAAGGCGGATAGACTTTTTAATGAAAGCTGGGGAGCCTTGCCAAGCGACGGTGCAAGCACGGTACTCAAGACAAAATGCGATAAATTAAACGAGACAAACTTGACATAAGACAGACGCACCGCGCAATAGGTAAAAGAAAATCAGTCTCATTTTGAGATAACTCATTACTGGACTTCAATTTTGTTTTGGATTATTTACAAAAGTAAACACTGTAGAGCAAAGCTATAGATCTTATCCGCACTTGACGAAGGCCTGCCTAAACAAAACAACTAAACAAAGAAGTAGACACTGGCAGTCTAAAGCACATATCGCATGCATATATCCACGAAATTAAGCTGGTCGAACCAGGTTATAAAAATATGAGAAACTTCGGAAAAGAAGCTTTGGTTCTTGCGACGGAATGTTAGCCTCACAGTCAGTAAAGCTAACAGCTTATTTAACGTACGTTCGGCCCACGCTAGAACATGCCAGCATAATGTAGTACCCTTATCAGTCAGGGTTAATTGAGAAACTGGAAAGGGTTCAAGGTCGAGCAGCAAGGTTTATTCTATCGCATTACTCTCGCACAGATTCTGTCTCTGAAATGCTAGGTTTGCTCGACTCGCCTACGCCCGCTGAACGCAGGCGCCAAAGCTAGGCCGAAGTTCTTTTTTCGTCTCACTAAAAACACATTCAACGTGAATAGCGAACAATATTTGATAGCACGACAAAATAGAGCGCTACGGAAAAGCAAATATAGTACTTTTGAAGTACCTCAGATGCACATTAACGCTTACGAATTTTCCTTCTTCCCAAGAAACATTAAAGAATGGAATGAATTAGCAGTGCTAAAGCGAGAAAGCATCAATGCCGGAACAATTTGAGAAAAACTTAACGCTACATTGAAAGATGCACGCACTCATACGTGCTCAGTGCTTTTTCTTTTTGGCGGGGGGGGGGGGGCGGAGGTTGCCGTGTATAAGCTCGTTTATTAACACTGCATTTATTGTTTTGTATTATTGATCAGAGTATGGTGCAGAATGTTTCGCTTATGTATCTTCTTTGTTCGCTTATGTTCGCTTATGTTCGCCTATTCATGTACTGCCTTATTCATGTTCTGTACTAATTGCCGAAATACTGCTATTGACGTGTTTTTTGGCCATATGTATTATTGCAATATTCATGTATTGTACTAATTGTTGAAGTACTGCTTTTGACCCACCCTGTAACGGCCGACAGGTCAACAGTATGAGTAAATAAAGAAATGGTAAAGTTGAACACATATCTGAATTTTGAATACATGTACAAATTATCAAGAAAGCACAAAAGGCCACTGATCAAACACGGTTTTAAATGCGCAGAGAAAGTGGTTAGCAGGACCAATTGAAACGCCTGGTGTTGTTAGGTGATAAATAGTAGAATCCTTTCTTTGTGCAAGCGAAATACTCTCAGTTGTCATGTACGGAAGAATACGTAGCTAGCATTCATTAATTCATACATTCATCTAATTTATTCTTCATTGCAGTTACAGATTGTGAAAGGGGCCAAGGAAAAAAGCCGTTAGTTGGTGGCTTGAGGGAATCCCTGGTCCCGCTTTTGGCACCCACAGCAATAAACTACAATTTCGTCAAAAAGCACAAGAAACAGAGCGGATGAATACACTTCTAGAATACGTTATAAGCTGAGACGATACAAAACGTACCACAGATTTAGAATGCAGTAAGAACAAAATATTATATGCGAGAGACGTTGATATCTTAGGTTTGGTTCCCGTGAACACAAGTGCGAAAAAAAAAATTTGCGATGGACATAACAGGCGTGTCACTCGTGTCACTTTTTTGAATGAGTAAATGAGTCGGCTTTGTGTGAAACTAGCTTTATTGCAAGAGAAATTACATGGGCACTACAGGCTAAGTTTCGCTGTCGCCACCGCCGTGACGTTCCGTTTGAAGCCCAAGTGCGATAACATTCTACCAAGTCTCACGCGCTGGATGCTGTGGGTGGAAGAGAAAGCGTGCGACCGTGAGCCAAGAAAGATGCTGCCTTGATGCGCGCCCAATGGCAGTCACCTGATTATGCACGTGCAAGGCGGAGGGGATGAATATGCACATGCGGAACCGTGATCAAGCACGCGTGAAAAAGACAAACTGAGTGCACGCCTACTCCGCTAGCACTTTCGTGGCAGCTCATGGCTGAACATATAACGGTTTCCAGCTAGTACGGACGCGAGCACAAGAAGTGGAAAGGCACAAATGCACATTTTACCCCAAACTATTGACGACATCGAAAATCTCAGCAATGAAGGGGTCCGACGGGGATAGCTTTCCAAAATGTTGCCCATCTAGAGTTTTTAGGCATGTGTAGGGAAACGTGCTGGGTCACCCTACCGAAAAGACCCATACGCCCCCTATCCAATTACCTCATACGAATATCAGGGGCCTAACATAAAAACCAGTATGTTCCCATGTGTCAAATGGGGCACGTCTCACATTATTGTCCTTTAAGCTTATCGGTATGTCCTCATACATCGTATGTGACATCTTCCATATGCTTCACATAAGAACATTTGGCCTCGTATGTAACAGCGCGTATGTACACATAACTTATATGGGGCAAATGCCATATGATCAAATGAAGATATGGAGATCGCACATAAAGACACATCCGTTCGCATACATCATATGGTGACTACACAGTATGATTATGGGAACACACAGATTCTCTTATGGACACCCGCAGGTCCATATTAAATATGTCGCCTATGTCGCCTAACATATCAAATATGTTAAATATGTCACCGATGTGTTATTTTTAGATATAATACTTGAAGTCGTCCCTGTATCATCTCTCTCTCTTTTACAGGCATGCAAAAATGTAGATAAAAGGATTTCGAACACTAACTGAAGAGCTGCAATGAGCTCCGCAAAAGCCCGAGCAAACACGCAGTTACGCCATCTGCACGTTCCCACGGGTGTTATGGGAGGCATGATCTTTCTCAAAAGCTGCAGCGAGTGCGGATATGTGGCTGCGGGAGGCAACTCGAAGCAACGTGCACAGCCAATCATCCCACGTGGCCATACGTGCTGCCTGGCTCGACAGACACGAAATATCGATCTCTAGCGCCCACGGACGTTCTCACAGATGGATGCGGCCGAAATTCTCTCACTGCTTTTCGGTGTATATGTGAAGTCGGGATTAGCATGCAATGACGTCTTTGCTCAGTGGCGGCTTGCTGTAGAGCTGCGCTCACTGCAGCTGCCGGTGCATGAGAAGTTGGCCTAAGGGGTGGCGCTGCTCGAATGGACCAATTGCATTGACACTAGGCAGACCCGTGCGAAAGGAACATAGAGCGAAACCTATATAAAGTAGTACTGCTCGAACAGCGATCTTAATTACTATCCCTACTCTGGGCTTTGGTTATGGCTTTGACTCTGTTCTATCGGCTCGGCTAGCGGCTCAAATTCGCAAAAGTGATTTCGCACATTCGCAACTGACCGCCAAGTGTAGTGGCTATGAAGCCCAAGCTATCGTAGTAGGCTAGAAGACGGGTCTTCTCTCAAACTATGGGCTTTACGTGCCGGCGTCCTATTAATTTACCCAAGAAAAACGTGGAGAACACAGATGGCCCATCAATGGTTTTGCTATCACGGAACCACGTATTCTTCGCAAGATGCTGTGCATGTGGGGGTCATGATACGAATGAAATTCATGCCAAACGTGACGACAAGCCACAAATAATTATTTGTGTCTACCGCGCAACTTAGAAAGACATATAACGTTTTTCATTCAAGGTTGCCATGCAATCTTTCATGTCAATAAAATATAATCGCTGCTGTTATTTGACTAGAATATCTTTGACTAACCTTGCTGCACGCTTAACATTTACTGACTCGTTTTTCTCTGTATTGACGGATGATTGACCGAGCTCTTTTTAAAGATGGTCATGTCTACTTCTGTAGTAGTTATTGTCTCCGCTAATATATCACACGGTCGTGAACAATGTAAATACACGGCACTGGAGGCTCCTTTAGAGATGGCTTTTTGTTTACTTCCCACTCAAGAGCACTCGACAGTACATGAATGAAGTGTCATGTCATCTGGGGGCAATATTGCTGACTTTCTAGGCTTACTTTAATTGCGAGAGCAATTATAAGGACACTCCAGGCGAACTTTTGGCGTCGCGGTCGCTGTTCTGAAATGTACATGTAAGCAATGGCATCCCAGTTGAAAATGACAACAGGGGTTGTGTTCAGTACTACAGAAATTTCTGTTGTACAACAGGATTTTTCTGTAGTAACTACAGATTCCTGATGGAGCAACAGACTTTTCTGATGTACAACAGACATTTCTTGTTGTGACTACCGAAGTACAGTCTGTCGTGTGTCTGTTGCTACAACAGAAAGCTGAAGCTCTACAACAGATTTTTGTAGTACTACAGAAAAATTTGTCATCACTACAGGCACCCTGTTGTCCCAACAGAAATGTTCCTGAAGTAACCCGAAAAACTTCTGTAGTGCTACAGAGAGCTGTTGAAATACTACAGAAACCTCTTGTGGCAACAGGCCCCCATTTTGTCACAACAGAAGTGTTCCTGAAGTAATGCGACCAACTTCTGGTGTACTACAGAAAAATGTTGTTGTACGACAGAAACCTATCATTGCAACAGGCCCCCAGTTGTCATAACAGAAGTGTTCCTGAAGTAATGGACAAAGTTCTGTTGTACTACAGAGAACTGTTCCACAACGGAAACCTATCGTCGCAACATGTACCCAATGATGACAACAGAAGTGCACTGAAATTGTGCGATGCGACAAGCTTCTGTAGTGCCCAGTTGAAAAAGACAAGAGGAATTCCTGTCGTAACTACAGAAATTCTGTTGTACGACAGCAGTTCTTGACATTTCTTAATTGAGTGACATTTCTGACGTTACGACAGAAATTCTGATGTCGCAACAGAAGCATTCTGTCGCGAAGGCCAATAGTTATGAAGTCGCAACAGAAACGTTCTGTCGCGACAACAAGAGTTCTGAAGTCGGAACAACAGCTTTATATCCTGACAGCGACTCCGACGTTACGACACCAATTCTGACGTCGCAGCAGAAGCATTCGGTCGCGACGGCCAAGAGTTCCGAAGTCGCAACAGAAGCGCTTTCGGTCGCGGCCCTTTAAAATTGTATGTTAGTTTCGCATCGGTGGTGTACACTGTACTTTTCTCTTGCGCGGTATTCAATCGTGCTTTTCTGAAGCCGTCAATGCTGATGGCACCAACACCGGTATTAAAGTCGACGTGGCGAATAGTTATAATTGTGCCGTGACGACGCGGCACCAGCAACGCCCTACCGGCCTCCTCAAGATCGGCCGCTGATCAAAATCATACCATCTGCAGGAATGGCTGCGTATCCGTTTTATTTTTTTGGTAAGATGTGGCACACAGGCCTGTGGTCTTACATGTCCTGTTACACTGACACATTAGTTACTTTCCCAGGAATATTTCACAAGCTTATGCGAAGCGGAAAAGAAGATTTGGGTTGTTCCACAAAGTTGCGTGAATAGCTGTCTCGCTCGGGTCTCATTAATCTGGTACAGTGCTGCCGTGAGAAGCCAGTATGCTGTCAGAAAGAACTCTCATCCACGAATGTTTATGTAGCTATTTTTCATTGAACACACGAATTATATGCGCGCTCAAAAGTGTAAAGAACGAGAGACAACTGTCGAAACTAGCAGTAATAACTCTAAAAGTCAACGTTGTCTATTTCTGAATTTCTTATTTAATATGGATATCGTACATCAAAATCGATGTTCTAGCACTCCACGATGTACCTGTCGATGGTACGAACACTCTTGATCTTCTAGAGATGCGGCACTTGAGGCGGTGGAGTGATAGCGGATCTTGGCTCTTGGATGTAAACATCAGCGCATCAGCACGTCGTACTATTGACATGGCCAAAATGCATACTCGAACAGCATGTCAGGAGTGGTGCAGTGGTAAGATGCCGGGCTCGGAATCGTGAGGTCGCAAGTTCGAATCCTGGGCAGCGACGGTTTCTTTTTTCATTTTTTTTTACTTTTATATTTTTCTTTTTTTGTATTAACAAATTTACATAGCCTTAAGGAGGTCTCTGTCAATTTTAAATAAATATTGATCAAGAACTACAGAACTTTCTACTACAGGACGTCACACTACAGAACAACAGAACTACAGACAACAGAACTACAGGCAACAGAACTACAGAAACAACGTCCCAAAATACGACAGACTGTGAAAATTTCCTGTTGTGTTTTTCAACTGGGATGTTATATGTTTACCTGTGTCATACACGTAAGTTACATGGCATAATGTTCATCCGCCAAAGTTGCTCAAGGCAGTTTTGCCATCAGTTTTGCTATCACAAGGCTATTACTGATATCGAAAAAATTATTACATTGAATGTAAACACAAGAGAAGATTCCACTTGTCCTCTTGTGTTTCAAAAACGAAACAGGAATGTTGAATAAGTTCTCAAAAAGAACTCATTGACGCGACCGTTGAAGGAGCTGCGTGTTATTCTGCTGGCTTCTCGGTGAAAATGTATACAACACGGTCGTGTGGACTTTATTCGCAAAGTGTCGCTCCTTTATTGAAAATGTAAGGAACGATAGTCAGGAAACTTTTGAATATTACAGGGTGGTTAGGAACTAAATGAATTTTTTGAACTCTTGTTTTTGACCTGACGTCGTATAAACTTTCCCCGCTGCTCTGGCCGAATAAAAAAATGTAGCTATTTATATTTAGAGGAAATAGCGGCAATACAAAGGGTATTGCTGGCTGAATGTTTGAAATCTTTAGAGCTATTACGTGCTTTGGAAATAATGAATTCTCATTTTTTCACTGCCTTCATACGATATACGAGGCATGTAGTTGATTTCCCCTGGTTCTTTGGTGAAGTGTGCCAGATACGTTCTTTATAATTTGTTAGAGTGTATGAAGCATGTTATAGTTCACGCACAAGAATTCTTTAACCTGTATATGCGTCACGAAGCAGCGTTGCGTCAAAGTTCAGCTTTTTTAGAGAAAAGAAATCGCCATGAGAAAAGTAATTGGAAACGAGGAGCCCCCTTGTAAAGGCGCACAACAAACCATCTATATTTGAAGCACACAGGACAAGCAAACGGAAAACGCACACAAGGAGACAAGGTGAAGTTCTTACAAGTGTTCAAGGTACATGAAGAGTGTTCACCAGTGAAGTGGGCATGATGTGAAATCAGGGCAATGATCGTGCGAAGAGCAGATTGACGCACGTCCTGGGGGTGGAGCTCCACACAGTGTCGATGCTTGTATATGCCGGAAGCGGGCGGACATCCTATCGACCTTCACAGGCCGTAGCTTAGCTGAGGCATTGGAGACGCCGGACAGGCCTGGATGGCACGCCCTTACGGCGTTCGCCAGCCTCAAGCTTCGGGAGGAACTACATGAGGCGCCTGCTTGCAGGTGGGAGCCTGTTGCGACCACAGGCTGGAGTGGCCACTACCCCCGAGCCACTACCACTACACGCCATCTTCCACCTCCCGCCGCGTCTTCCACTGTGGCCGGCTTCCCCCCGAACGCTCCTCGGTTCTTTTTCTCCTACTTTGGACAAAAACTTCTCATTGGCTCCGATTCTCAGTAGCCTCGTGTTGCAGCTTCGCGCCAACTTGTTTCTCAACACATTATTGTTCGTTCGGACGCGCCACCATACTGCGTCGTCGTCGTTTTCGTAGTGTTCACACCGCACTACGCCCGCGCCACATCATGACAAGAGGTTAATTACAGCCTCTTTAAGGACTAGAAAGTTTCTCGCCGGCTGTGTTATGCTTAGTTTCCCCCATCTAGAAACCACGTTGACAGCAAGAATCCATTTAAGTTGCAGCTTTCTCGTGGGAGAGGCGCCCACCTCTGATCCTCCTGAGAGAGATACGCACTTTGCACATACATGTCAGCGTGCCCTGAAGCGCCGTTACTCCTACCAGCCCTCCGAGTACTCGCTGCGCGTTGTTGCCTATGATGCTGCTTGCACGCATCGCATTACATGCTATAGTGTAGATGCGAAAGAGCGGAAGGCAACATTAGTTCCTAGACCCCTGACTGCCTCCCGGGGACGCAACTTTCCAACCCAAACTTTGGTGTTAAGCCCAACCTAACTGCTTCCTCGTACGAGCCGCGGAACCACCGCTTTCCGTTGGGAACTTGGCTAACGTGCGCTTGACGTGACTACGCCAATGGAAGAACACTAAGGAGGTTATGGTAAGGTGATAAACTAAGCGTAAAGCAAAGTAAGCTGCACAGAGAAGCAAGAAACAAATCTAGGAGATTGTGACAAATCAGCATTCAACCGGTGAGGGACGACCCTGTAATTAGCACTGTCACTTCTAATGCTTGGTCATAGCGCAAATTACGAGCTATTTTAGGAGCAAGCATACGAATTTTTGTGTCCTGTTACACAAGAGATGCGTAGGCTATATAACTGCAACTTCGGTGAGTTCTTGTTACTCAATCTGCAGTTAATCAAGTCATGACATAAAAGTTTCGAATTTGCGTTTGATACGGAAAATGAAGGTCCCGGACCACGAAACAATAAAAAAATATACTGATAAGCCTCTAAGCATGCTAAATTATCTGCTATATTTGCTTTCTACGAAACAGTTTCGGCTTTATTTCTCAGCAGGCGTGTGTGTCTTGACGTCAAAACGGAGAAAATGGCCATGTGACAGCAGCACACCGCGACGTTCTGACAGCTACTTTCGTTTGCTCGATGCTTTGTTGTACTGCTACTAAGGGCCGCGTATAGAATATCAGCACATCAAGCGGCCGAGCAAGCCGGAACAGGTGCAGAAGCGTGACGTCATGACGGTAAAGACAGGTACGCATCCTGGTAAACGACACGGAGCCTGGTTCGTAGAAAAACCAGCATAATAAATTATTTAGTGTCAGTCAGTATCTTTTCGAATACTTATTTAGTCGAGGTCCGTCACTTGAGGAAGAAAAAAAGAGGTCAGAAATACAGATATGAATACAAAAATTACTGCAATCGTCATGCGATACAAACGAACAGTGAGGACACACTCGAAATGCTTGTGAAGGGGCTTGGTAAGGCATGTGCCCTGTCAATACTCTGTTGAAGGACACGCAGAACTGGGTTTGACGTATGCGTGAGTGCACGCGTGAAACCATTTTTTATGCCGTCGTCATGATTCTGTCACCACGACGTCATTTTCAGGTACCTTTCGCATCTTGATCTTCCTCTTCATCATATTGGAAGAAAATTTTGTCCGAGACCGCTGCTAAGAACAGAATTCGTCCTCAGCTGAACAATGCAGCCCAGAGGCAAACCCAATGATATACAGTGTAACACTGACGCTTGGTAATTTGGCCGGAGTCTTGCACCCTATCTTTGTGCGTGCACATTGCAGCGAATCCGTTTGCCGCTTATTGGTCGGCATTTCTCGTGGGCAGAAATGTGGGCCGATCCCACAGGTAGTGCAATACCGGGCCGACCCACGGCGGAGGTGAAGCAGGCTTCGAGTATTCCGCAATGGTGAAGCGATAAGTGCATGCATTTTTTGGAATCACGCATAGAATATACAGAACAGCATCCGTTTCAATAAAATATAAGCACGAAACAAGCATCCCAATCACTTATTAAATGATCAGCCCGAGAGAAATTCCTAAGGGAATTCAATGCCGCTTCTGGATGCATGCCTCCGTGGCGAAATGGTTTCAGTGCCGGGCTTCCGTACCAGAGGTCTTGTGCTCGAATCCTGCCATCGGACAGTTTTAATAATGTTTAGTTATTTATTCACGGTATTTGTGGTAAATGACGAGTTTACAAAGTCACGGAGCCGCTTGAAGCCAGGAGGACGAAGTTTAGGCAAATGCATGTACTTCCTGTAATTTCCACGCTGGCTGAACCGCCCCGATTGCAGCTCCCGTAGACAAATCCCGTTGTAGCACTGCTGTGGGTAAGCCACGCAGAGCTAGGTCTCCCGAGAAACAGCGTGAATACAAGGGAAGTAGAAGGCAACAGAAACGTCAGTGTAAACGACGATGTCGTGCACGTGCCGCAAATGAAGATAATGACCGAGAAGCTGAGTGCAAGCGCCAAGCCACGGAAGAACCAACTGTTCTTGCTCAAAAACTTTAAGCGCAATAGACAAGCCGGCAAGACGAGCATGAGCGTTTGTAAGCATAGAACGCTGCGAAACGACATAGGTACCACGTGGATTTTCACTACCATTGCTCTGAAGTAATAAAACGTTACATACCCCATCCGCAGCTGTGCAGTGGTTTGGAACAGCTTCGCTCGACATCCACCCTTGCAAGGCCGGGATGGCGAGTCAATTTTCACAGTAGAAGTCACAGAACGCAATAGAGTAGTGAACAATGACGATGTTCTGCGCGTCCCCAGTAGAAGAGGTTATTCATCAGAAGGCGGAGGTTCTCGCTCTGATAGTCTGCTGGTTTCTCGGCAAGTTTGCTCAAAGCATGAATTTTGAACATTACTGCGTCTTGACAGAGACAAGAGGAAGCGAAAGCGCACATGCACAAAATTGTAAAGAGCAAACAATTTATTGTACTAGAAAGCGAAAAAGACATTTCTTTACGCACACACAGGCTTATTACTTTGCGCATGCGAAGGAACTTATTCGTTTTTCAGATAGACTGACAGCGGACTGATGCATAAGTATTTGAATATACAGATGGCAATAACTTCGATAATCTCTCTGGTACATCTAGCACCAGTTTTTTCTTTCGAAATGGCACTACCGATAAGCCCACCAGTCTACGGTTCTCCATTTGAGAGCATGAAACTCGCCTCCTTTTTCGTACGATGGAAATGGTCGTGTTGTGACCATGTAATAAATGTGTACAAAATATATCTGTGACGCCAAATACACGTTCTAGTGCACTGAAAATTGTCACCTCTGAACGATAAAGGAGAAGTTCACAAACCAATTTATAACACACTTGTAAAAACTATTTAGAAAGCCTCGATACATACGCACCTCAAGCGCGGATTCCTAACTATGCGTGGTCTTTCCATAGCACTATCAAAACACAAATGAAATCAATTGCTAGGCGGGCTCTTCTTTTACATATGAAAGTGTAGTTGCGACACTCCCTACTTTGTATGCTACAGCTGCTGCGTCCCGGCAACTCCAGCTTATGCAACCGTAGTGTTTCCTGAAAAAAATACTTATTCAAGCGTTTCTGAGGGACATACTCAACTTATCCGCGGTGTTTCCAAGGGTTATAAAAGAACTGTGCTGTGGTCAGCGATTTAAATGCGATACTTGGAGCGCATGGCTGCCGGTGATTATTGTGCCGCCGGTGGGCTCTGGGTAGAGCGAGTTGATGCATTCTGATGTAAGATTAAGGCGAGAGCTTCAGTTAGGCATTGCGACTGCATTTCATGGGCCAACGGAACAAAATTGCAGGCTGTGACGTCATACTTCAATTCGAAAGCATTATACGTCCCATGAGGCAGGAAAGACTGTTTTCCACAACGAGTGGTAACAAATATCATCATCAGCAGCGACGTCATCAGCGTCTTACATGCCGTCAGTAGTAATACAGAAATGAAGTTGAAACAAGTTAGAGCAAGGTGACTTCAGGGGAGATGGTAACCAAAAGACCTTTTCTTTTTTTCAAAAGTGGGAACAATAAATACTTCATTGTATGGAAACATGTGCAGAAAATGGCGCTTGTGATGCACAGCCGCTCGTGAAAGTGGGCGTGGCTTATAAAAAGATTGCTTACGTTGCAATTTTCACTCTAAATAATGTAATGCAACAGTAATGCAACCATCGAAGGAAGGCTAAGGCAGGTTCAGGAAAAGGATTCCGAAAGATACCTGATGCAGAAGATGCAGCAGACTACGCCCTATGTGCATACTAGGATGGTCGAAAAGTTGAAACGTGAAACATGATTTCTGAAAGCGCGGTTTTGACTTCTATAAGCAACATTTTCTCTGCATTGAATGAACATCTATTTTTGAAATGTTCATCAATAATTGTTCAGGGGTCTCTGCATAGACTGAACTAAATACATATTTCACTGAAAGCTTCTTTTTATTTGCCAATTTCTCGATCCAGGAACCACCTAGTTATAACCTAAAATGTAGAAAAAATGTACTTGTGGAATGCGATTATGAAATTTCTTTCTTTTACTTCAATAAGTACCCCTTGTTGTAAAGAAGTCTTGAGAGCACTTTCACTGCTCTAGAAGGAATCGTTAGTTTTTAACTGCTTCTTCACCAAAGTAGCAAATTTGTTTCATTTATGTTTTTATAAATGACACACTACTCAACCATTTTGGTCGAATTTTCCTGTGGAAGAAGCGGAAATGTTTGTATAGCTGAGCAAATTTTGAATTATTTGTTGCCAGTGGAAGATGAGATACTCGCCAAAAGCGTTAAAGTAGTCTGTCCGGGTGCCATCCCCCCTTAAGGTGGAGTAACGTGAATGAAGGTTAATTAACGTAGATTAGATGAGTTAAAGTGGATTAAGGTGGATCAAGGTAGATTATAGCTTGTAAAAATTAGAGCGAGGTAAATTAAGAAGGTTTTGGATGGAATAAAAAAATTAAGGTGGGTACAAACTAGAGAAAGGTGGACTCAGAGGGATTGAAGTGGAATAAAGTGGATTAAGGTTGGTACAAATTATAGCAATGTGAAGTAAAGTGGATTAGAGTGCATTAAGGTTGGTACGAATTAGATGTATTAGGGTGGACTAAAGTGCATGAAGGTGGATTAAGGCAGAGTTGTTGAAGACACGGGACAGTGTACGATGTCTCGTATGATGAGCATAACCCAATAATTAGGGAGGTCAGAATGCCCTCGCATTCAAATCACGTATAAATACTTAAGTGACCCCCTTTTTTAAGCCCCAAGTGCAGCTTTGTTCGTGTACCATTTCCCTCTGCGTCTCCGATCAGCTCACCGGAGCAGATGGCGCGGTCTTTGAACGTGCACTGCTACGAGCCACTGAAGGACTGCGCTACAGTGGCGTGTCAGAACGACAACTACGAAAACCCTGTAACAGGTTCCGTGATACATATCCGCGCCGTGATACCGTAACTGTCTATGTTGCTTGCTGACACTCACACTCACAGGCCTGTCGCACACCTGTCTCGCGAGCGAAATGTGGTTCGAGAAGTACCCGGGCCAAAAATATCTTTTCTCACTTTTCAGCGGCAGAAAGAAGCAGCGAAAGTTTAACGAGGGCGGTTCCTCATCCTCGTTGCCATAGCGCAACGAGCGTGTTTGAAGCACTGGTCTCAGTGCTCCTTTGCGAAAAACAGCACGTGAATTCTGCCACACACTCTCCAAAACGCGAAAGCTGGCAAGGGTTATGGTGTACTGGAAGAGGGCAGTGTGTGATCCGGCGGCGAAAACGTGGCTGTTCTGGCAATAACAGCCTGGTGTGCAGAAGAATTTCGGCCTACTGCATCGTCATCTGTCGCTGCAGCCTGGAGTGATTGCTGGCAAGCGGAGAAATAACGATGCAACACGAGTCCTCCGGGGATCAACAGCTATGATTGTCACGGAGGGCACGCATGTCAGTGCGGAGGACGCCGACTGTTTTCTGCAATCTTTTTAGCCACGTTTGCACATTTCTTAAGTGCACGGCAAGGGCTGTGTTTGTAAATACCTCTTTTTTTTCGCTATGGTTCCTGCAGAACAATTAGAACATCCCTGGGCTTCTTTAGATCGGGCACACTGGGGATGTGAGCCACAGGCACATTGAATCTATTCTTGCCCTTCGGCGCCCTTTTGCGAAGCGAATTGCCGAAATGATGGTGGCCGCATTCGTTATAGAGCAATATTTTGTTTTATTCAAGGAAAGCTGGCGACCGCTTTTCTGGCTAATGACACGTGAAAGGAAGCCCGTGGACTTTACCTGGCACCGTCAAGGTGCTCCTTCCGGGCTTCTTAAAAATTAAATGATGGGGTTTTACGTGCCAAAACCTCTTTCTGATTATGAGGCAAGCCGTAGTGGGGGACTCCGGAAATTTCCACCACCTGGAGTTCTTTAACGTGCACCTAAATCTAAGTACAGTGGTGTTTTCGCAATTCACCGCCATCGAAATGTGGCCACCGTGGCCGGGATTCGACCCCGCGACCTCGTGCTTAGCAGCCCAACAGCATAGCCACTAAGCAACCCCGTCGGGTATTCCGAGCTTCTTATCGTCTTGTGTTCCAAAAGAAAATCTTATGCCTGCTTACGGAACAGAAGGAGCGGATGAGCGTTTGTTTGTCTTCAGCGATCGAAACATTGAACAGCTGAACGGGAACAGAGCGTGATCTGTCACTCGAAACGTGCAAGCTTGGACATTATTGATGTACCCTAACAGTTTGTATAGGTTATTTTTGGTAGTTATAACAACTTCAGCTGTGTTTTGAGAGCTTTTTAGGTTATAAATGCAGAAATATTTGCACAACATATTTAAATTTCACACGTTAGGGACACCGGCCGCTCGCAGCGCCTGTCTGGTGGCGTCATTGCAGAAGCGACCGCGATTCTCCCATAGTTTTGCTGCACGGATGCTGCGCTGCCCAGTACCAACATAACCATACCGGGGCCTTTTCTACGCTTTGCTTTCTCCATGCTACGTTTGGCTCCCTCAGGGATCACCTAGCAATTCACCCAGCGGTCACCCTGTGATCACCGCTGGCAGAAACAGCACCGGCTCCCATGTGCTCCGAGTTGCGTTTCAGTCAGTGAGCACTCAAACATGATACCAAATTCATATTTTGGAAAAATGTGGTTCATGGTAATTATGTTACTCGAGAAACTTTAACGTTTCCAGGCTTTGAAATAACTGTTGAAATCATTACTGAATTATGCTCTCTATGTTTTCATGCTTTATTACGTGCTTCCTAGTTTCTTTCTCCGGTGTATTCGATGAACTAAACATGCTACATTGTTTATATTTGGGGAAAATAACGGCCACGTTATCGGTGACGGGGAGACAAGAGAGTTCTGAAAGTGTGGGTGAATTGCGACCCTTACGACAAATTACGTATTCAAGGATTCCGAAGACTTACGAGCATGTTTTACGAACAGCACAAGATTCAGCATGCTGGCCTTGAACAACAAGTGCCACCAAGATCAAGCACAACAAAAATGCGGGCACCATTATGCCAAATCAGTGCATGAACCTAAATATGTGTAGATCAAATATAACTTCAACGTGTCATACGGCCATTATCAGCTACATATGCGTCCCGATATACCGAGAGAGCTTTAGGTTACACCACGTTTATATTGAGTGTCAATGGAGGCCCTTTGCATCTTGTTTGTAACGTTTAGCAAGAGTTTCATCTTTGTGATTATTTCAGGAGCGGTGCAGTTATTTAATGAAACGTCAACTTTTTTTTGACACCGTACTTAAGTGTCGCATTACGTCAGCCACCCCTTGTTCGTTTTTCATTCTTTTCTCATTTATTCCACATTTCAAACGAATAATTCTCTTCTCTAGTATCGGCATCGCTCCACAAATGTAGTAATAGAAAGAACTTGCTTCCAATCTCTATACGTGATCGCCTTGCTAACTCGAACCTGAGGCTTTGGAATAGCCTGATATGTCGCACCACACGTAAAGAAAAAAAAGGAGAGAGAGATGAACAAATACAACAAAGGCTGCTTTTTGCGCGTCTTTTCGATATCGTGGATTGTATATATTAGCAATGAAAAGCCACACTTTTAGACCTCGAGAACTAATGCTCCACGTATCACTGCTTCCCAGCGGGCGTGGCCATTTACAAGAGACCCCCAAGCTGATGACTACTCAGGGAAACCACATTGCCATTGCATCATTATTTCGATCGGTCGCGCCTGCTGGGTTTAAATCGCTTCAGCCTCTGTCGCATAATGTGGTGATTTAAGTACGTAGAGTCGGAGTGCTTGGACTTTCGTTTATCTATTTACTTCGGGAGAATTTGTCGCAAGGTATGTGGAAATCAAAAGAAATCGTGTAAGAACTGCAGTAATGGCTCTTCAAACGTATATCGTTGGGTCACTAAGACTTTTTTTGCTTGAGACGAAAGGAAGCTGCAACGGTCCAGCTGCTTAGGATTTCTGGGCTAACAAAACCAAGGCGTCAGCTAACGTTGCTTAAGCCATTTGGTTTGAGCGGCGGGGAAAGCAGTCTAAAAGCAGATCCCTTTTCGATCGCTGGTGCTTATGTTCAAAGCACCGTAATATATTTTTTTATTCTTCTCTGATACCAACGATCCACCTAATGCGGCAAGCAGTGTTCGGGACCTTGATGCAGTTCGCAGTATCTATGCAACCGCTTTCACATACCCGGTGACTCAAATTGTATAATAGCTTGGGTCACTCGGTGTTTGCTGACTGCTGCCACTCCGAGCACAGAACGTGGGTCACTGTGTATGTAGCAGAATAGACATCGTTTTGCTGACCGCTTTAAATTAAAATTAAATTGAGGAGTTTCCCGCACGAAAATCACGATCTGATTATGAGGCACGTACGCCATAGTCGGGGGTACACGAATACTTTTTGGCCACCTGGAGTTCGTTATACCCTCACCGAATGCACGGTACATGAGCGTTTTTGCATTTTGCTCCCATGGAAGTGCGGTTGACTGCTTCGTGACCAAGTAGAGAACTTCGGTCATTCGGCATGTGCCACTGGGTATTATCCCGGACAGGCAATTTCAGCATGGCATATGCGCTATTAGTGCGCACCGATTCTCGATAATTACTCCATACCGGCGTTTCTGACTGCTCTGTATCGGTGGTTATGACTGCCCATATCAAAGAAGTCGTATGCAGCCTTCAAAATATTAGATCAATAGCGGCCTGTCGGCAATAGACATCTCCACGCCGAGTGCGGCTGCTTCGTAGATAACCATTGCAATGAACATGCATCCATAATACAAAAATTAGCCGGGTTAGCCACGGAGTTTCAACTGTGGTGCAATTATTACGACAATATGTACTGTGACAAGATATTGTTGCGTTGTCGGGACGGTGAAGAACTCAGTTGCAAAACTGTGAATCCCCGAAACGAAGTCTTTATTGGGCGAACATGAGCCCTGAAAAGCAAGTGACACTCAAAGCACAACGACAACGACGAGCGCAGTCGGCGATCTGCGAAATCTCGCCAGTGGGCCAAGCATATGGAACAGAAGCTTGGAGGTTAGCAACGAAGCTAGAGAACAGATTACGAACCATGCAAACAATGATAGAATGAAGATGTCAGGCGTAACGTTAAGAGACAGGAAGAGAGTAGTGTGGATGAGAGAGCAAACGGGGATACCCGATATGGTACTTGACATTAAGGCGAAAAAAAATGGAGCTGGGCTGACTATGCAACGCGTAGGGAAAATAACAGTTTGACCATTAGAGTTGCAGAATGGGCACCGAGGAAAGGGAAGCGCTGTCGAGGACAGCAGCGAATCAGGCGGGAGGATCAAATTAGGAAAATTGTAGGCGCAAGTTGGAGCCAACTGGCGCCAGACAGGGGGCATTGGCTGTCGCTAGGAAAGGCCTTGGTGCTGCAGTAGACTTCGAAATAGGCTGATGACACTTAGTCGCGGTATCATTGAGTATTGTGGTCGGTAGTGTGATTGCAACTTCGTGTGTCTGCTGATGTGCGCACAAGATTTGGCGATTCAGAGAAAGTATGGAGATACAGTAATCTTGATATGAATAATTAAATGACGTAAAACATGTCAACAATCACAAACCCGTCATAGAAGAATTGCTAATCCGATTAACATCACCAGTCAACAGCCAAGGATGGATGCGCCACCAATTTTTTTTACGATGTAGCGGAGACAGACACTGCAAAGTTAACGATCGTCTCCGAATGTACAGTTTTCTTCGAACGTGGGCTCCTCATCGCTCATTCAGCATATTCATAAATTGCCTTACAGCTATCTTTGCTGAATAATGCAGTGGCCAGTAGTCTAGATGTTAGCCGTAGCACCGCGTAGTTTTGACCATTTGGGGCGGTGCCAACGCAACGAGAACGTAACACTCGTGAGTCTTCGTCTTTTGTGCACTCTGTGTGACATGACAACTGACAGTATGTTTAATGATGTCTGGAGAAGTTAAGCTAGCAGCCGCTTTGACATGAGGGGATATGGCGCGAGATGAAAGAAGTAAAGATAAAACCAAGAACATGGTGCACCCTAACACGCTCACTAAGACAAAAGTTATTTACAGAGTCGCGGTGAGCCCGTACCGCGGAGGCATGCTGTGAAAGCTTTAGTTGGGTGCATTTGAGATTGCGGACATGAGATCCCAGGCCACAGTTGAAGAAAGTCTCGCAGCGGAAGTCTCGTGTTGCATCGCATCCTTGAAGCATTCCTTAAGACAACCCTTGCCGTTGTAAGCGACTACGAGCACAATCTAAATAACTGTAGTCTTCGTCGGGACCGCAAGCAGGACCTAATGACGCGCTGCACAAGTTGATTTCAAATAATGTTCGTCTTGTGTAAGCGACGCTCAAGCGAATACGACGAAGGCACGCTGCTGTGTGAATCGCGACATGAAACGTGACATAGCAGCACCTGGGGAGGGTACTTTCGGCCGATCACTTTCGCAGAAAGTTTCACTTTCGCGAGATTTCGCGAGACTCGGCCCTGGACGCGACGAAGCATACGGCGGACGGCGCTATTTGCACTGTACGAAGATGGCGAGCTCACATTCAGCTCAGATTTAGTGGTAATTGAAGGCATCATCCATGTAATGTGTTGCAGAACGTTGGTTTAATTGTAAGGGTGTCGTAAATATTGACTCAACCCTCGTTATTACCTACATTGTTCACTTTACGAACTTCATACCAGCTTTCCACGGTGATAAGTGAAGCGCGATTTCTTAAGTGCCATTAGGGCATGACGACGCCTGTTTCTTTCCTTGCGCTATGTACTGCAAGACAATTTGCCGATGTTTCCGCACAAGCACGCTAACGAGCGGGCGCGACGGAAGACAAACCCGCGCGCACCAAGACCAGCACGCAAATACGGGCACAGATGTGAGATTCCGTATTTAGGCTGAAGGTGTAGCATTGAAGGTGATAGGAAGGCATAATTGCAGTGCTTGAGCATCCCGGTCGGTGCTTTAGCAATATCCATTGGCGACATGCTAGCTACTGTTGGCGCTTTACCGCTGCTGGGGAGGAAGTATATCGTGTGGGTATAGGCCAGTTGGTTATTCACGATGTGGCAAGTTACCGCAGGGAATGCACGAAACGTAGAAAGGGACAACACAAAGCGGTCAATAAGACAACATGAAAGGAGCAACACGAAGAGAGGGAGAACACCGCTTGGTGTTGTCGCCTTCTTCGTCTCGTACGTTCCTTGCGGGAACTTCCAAATCAGGTATAGTGCCCTGGCAAGCAACAGGTGTGTCACTACATGTTAGCGTGATAAAGAACGGTATTACAGGCATTGGACATAATGGCGCACGAGCCGAGACCGACGTAAAACCGCGAAGCTTTGCAAGCACCCATCGAATAGTTTGGTAGCTTTAGTTCGATGCTGACAACTGCCTACGTCCCACAGTGCGGAATGCACAGAGCTGTCAGCGAAAACGCTCATGTGTGAGCGAACAGCGCTTATGGCAGCGTAAGCTAGAATACTGACCTGACTCCGAGAAAAGCACTACTGAGGGGCAGAGAAACACGGTGGTGAAAGTAAGATACCATCGACTACCAGCAGCCGACCACCGCAAACAAAGGTGAAAGAGCGAAAGAAACCTATTCCCTTCAAATTAAATGTTTTTGTCTTTGTCGAGGCCTTCGAAATACGTTGAGCCTCCGCTTCCCTAGGAGCCCATGTGGCGCGCAAGGAACGACACACAAATTACCACGCACCAATGCGGCGCGTCTGTCTCTAACATCGCACTGATGATGAGCAAATCTGTCTTATATTGCAATAAGCCAAAGGTGAAGCTGAGTAGGTGCCCTGACGACGAAGAAGTGATACCAACGAGTCCCAAAAACGAAAATCACTGATGGACGCACAGAGCAGTTCCCTGACGACAAAAAATTTTACGCCGACAACTTCCGAATACGAAAATCATTGATGGACGCTCACTGCCGTTCCCTGATGATGAAGACTTGATGCCAAGGACCCACGAAAACGTAAATTACTTATGTACGCTCAGGGGAGCTCTCTGACGACAAAGAATTGATGCCAACAACTCCCGAAGACGAAAATCGCTGATGGGCGCACAGAGCAGCAATTATTCGTCTGACGACGAATAATTGATTCAAACGACTCCCGAAAGGAACAACCACTTAGTGACGCACAGGGAAAAGCCGCTTTCGAGTTTCTCTCATCAGAGTAAAATGAGCTGCAATACCGCCAAATGAGAAAGATGTGTTATACTAAAAAACTCAGTTACAGATGTTTTGCCGCCTTGAAATGCGATAAATTATTCATGCTAATCTTTTTTCTACGCGTGAACTAGGTACTGTCCTAACAATGGTTGCTATGCCGTAGAGGTGCACTATTTATATCGTTACCTTCTTGCTTGTTGCCTTTTGCTGTGCGCCTACCACCCGATTGTCCCTTTTCATTGAACGTTTCCACACCTAATGTGCGCTTCCCAACAGGACGTAGAAAACAAACCAATTAAGGTGTCCTCACCAAGTTCAGCTCAAAAAAGTACGCCGCTGGTCTTGTGCACGCCATAAAGAAAATGTTGGGCAGAGGCAATATTCCACTTCCGAGCAAATAGGAAGTCCTGGAGCGTTTACTTGACTTCGTTTCCAGAGGCCAGACCCTGCAGGCCTTGGGTGTCTCGGGACGTTTCTCCCGAACAAAAAAAGAGAGAAAAAGCAAGAATAGAAAGTAGTGCTCTTCTCAGTCGGTGCTACGAGCCACCGTTGTTCAACTGCTCTCTCACTGTCTTTTGCTACCACACGCATTATCGCAGACACCAATCAAGACCAGCCGCATCAGTGGTATACGCAAAACAAAGGACGGCTGTAACGGAACATGGTTATCCTCTCTGCACCGAGTCCTCAGTGGACGCACCACGACGGCTTTTGTTTGCTGGAGAGGCTAGCCACACTAATGGGTGGCCGTTCCTGCTTCGACAAGAAGCAGCAGAGGAGGCTTGGAGAACAAGTAATGATGAACATCTCTGAGCCCACACCGGGGATTCCCCGAAACGACACAAGTGCCTGGCAGTAGCGCGTAGTATGTGCGGACACCATTTGTGAGTTCTTGGCTAACTTGCGAGGTAAAAGCAATGTCCCCGCGTTGCCCCTTGCTGCGTCCTTCAATTATTGCGACAGCCTGGCTAATGGTCAGGAAGGTCACCTTTGCCGCTTTTTTGCCCTCTAGTAGGGTTGCGCGAATAGCAGTCTTCGAGACCGAACTGAATACTAATGGAATAATGCCAGAGGCTAATAAGGATCGCATCGAACATCGAATATTTTTCAAATATCTTGCGAATTGTGGGCAGTGGTTTTCATAGTTAATATAAAATGATTTCCCGTCCTAGTAAACTCACATTGTTAGAAAGTTTCATTATATCATACGGTTAAAATCGTTGTTTACTCAAGTAACAATTGGAGCATTATGAGCAAATAAGTTGTTTATCTATGCACTTAGACTCACGGTGGGTTAGTCGGAAAAGACGAGCTGAATTCAAAACGACCAAGCTCCGTACAGAGTGCCCCAACTCTGTAAGTTCTCCTTCTTTATGTCTTTTATGACCGCCGTGATTAAGTTTGTCGCACTTTCGCTTCGTCTTTGTGCTTGATGACGCATATTTGAGGATTGAAGTTTTCAGAAACTATCCGACAGATATTCGTACTTGCAAATAGTGATTATTCGATTCGAAGACGGATTCAAATAGAGCAATACTCGATTCGTTATTTTAAAGTACTGAATATATTCAGGCCCGCATGCTCCAGCGACCTAAATATGGACTATTTAGATATGCAGTTAGATCGACAGTTATATATAGTGTACTTATTAATCAATTAATCTATTTTGTCATTAGCCTAATTGGCACATGTAGTGAGTGGTTAAGAGCCAAAGAACGGTATTCGCCAGTGTACTTGTCAGTAACCTCATATCTTGAAAAGATGAGCAGCGTAGAGCCGAAGGCGAGTAAATTCCAACTTTTCCCTAATCATTCGAGTGATCCTACATACGTAGTTTCCTCTTACGTTCGCTTTTTTTCATCGTTTTGTTTAATGGTGCAATTCTTTGAATACGGCCTTGTTTCCATCATACTTTACCTGCAGATATTATTTCGTCCTTTCTTTAGCGCATTGTGATTCCTGCATAATATGTAAAGTTTTGTAATGCGCATTTCATCGGTAATGTTTCCTTTCATCGAACGGTGGTCTGTACGCTCGTGGCATTTGTTAGCAGACATATTGGCCTCTAGCTCCACCACTGGAAAAGCTGGCGCCACCGTCGTGACGTGCTATTAGGGATCACGTGGACATAGCGGCCGCGTCGGCTGCTTCGGGAGCGCCGGAGCGAGCTGAAAACGAGAGTTTAAATTCCCTCCTACGCTGCGATCCTCATTTAGTGGCGAGATTTTCCCGTTTCGAGTGTCTCCTTTACAACGCTTGAAAGTACTACAATAGGTAGTGGCTTCGTTTGATGGCGCGCAACATGGTAGGCTACTGCTCGGTGCCACAGTGCCGGACGTACGCAACGGAGCCCGGTGTCAGCCTTATTCACACGTAGCCGCAGGACAATAAGCTGCGTGAAGCTTGGCTCGCGAAACATAAAACCGGCAAACAGACATCGGCTACAACTCGGGTATGCAGCAAACACAGACGCGCGGATGATTTCTGCTACGGAGCCGGGTCTGCGATGTTCGGAAAACGCGCTCTGAGACGCTCGACCGAGTCCGCTGGCCGACTAATGTCATGACGGTTTGGTCTATGAACTTGTCGGTGCTATAGATACTGGCAAGCTTAGTGGAGTGGAAAGGAAGCGGTAAGAAGCACAGTAAAAGAAAGCATGGCATATGGTCATGTTTGTGTTATGAATTAATACACTGGATTACAAATAAGAAGCAGCGGGAAATCGCACGCTGAGAACACCGATAAACATACAGTGCGGCGCAACTCGAGAAATAATATTGAAACGTCCAAGAATCTAGAAGAAAAAAAAAAGACTGAATCGTCGCGACGGCACATCACAGTCCCCGTAGGCGTCGAAGTCTCTACAATGATATTATTTTTGAACAGCTCTGATAGCGCCCACGCAACAATGGTTGCTTGTATACTGTCAAATGCTCATATTCTGCGGCCTAAAGCTCAGGACACCATGCGAAAACGCGCACGCGGCGAAATCGAAACAGTGCGTGGACAAGCATGCAGACGCGCAGTCGGTCGCTGCGAATCTCTGCGATCGCTGCATTGAGGCTTCATTCTATTACGCTCCATTTAGTTATACAATTACTATAAGAGCATATCTCACATAGTTTGCTCTCAGCGTTTACCTACCTTTCCCGCAAGAAGCCGGTTCGGGAGACTCCATCGCGGCGACCGCGCGCAGTGGCGGTCACTGTACGCATTCGGTAAAGAGATATCGTCTGTAAACGATTCTGTGCTTTCAGCTTGCCCAAGATTATTATTTAGACAGTAAAAATCTTCTCTCGTTTCAAAAGTACTTACAGAAATGTCCGGGAGAGCTCGCGCGGGGTGCTTTCCGTGAGCGCTGACAGCAAAACCTATGAGGAGCGCGCGACGTGATCCCTCATACTACGCCAGCGAGGCGCTTCCGATAGATGGCGACTCCGTAACTCCTCGCCGCCAATACCAGGTGTTTCAGTGAACACTTTCAAAATTTTTTTATAAATTGCCTGTGACAGATAGCACGATTCTAGGCCATAAACACGTCTACTCGAAAAGGCCAACGTTTACTTGCAGAAAAAATTGAAATGCATAATAGACAAGGTAAAAAACCTAACTAAGTTTTTAACGAACTGCTTTATGGCACATATTGCAATTTACAAATTCTAGCCGGGGGTTCGCAAGGCGGGTAATGTTGGACAGAATTATTAGGATGACACCAATGTCGAGACATTAATTCCAGAACTTTGCGGAGAAATGCATTGGCGTTCCAGTTACTTTCATGCTTCAATGCACAAAACGACTTTTGTTAAGAAAGTAAGTGAAACGACAATGTAGTTTTCCCGCAAGTTTTACTGCTCATATCTCGTAGATGGTGTCATCCGCACAATTATTTTCAAGTCGAATCAACTGGCGAGCTCGCTGTCTAGAATATTCAAATTGCGATATGTGCCATAAAGTAGTTAAAACTTGCTGAATATTCCTTAAGTTGTCAATTATGCATTCCAATCTTTCGTGCGAGTGAAGTCAGCTTCTCCGCGTAGACGAGCTGACGGGCTAGATATTTGCTATCTGTCAAAGGCAATTTCAAAGAAAATTTAACACGTTCGCTGAAACACCCTGTATAATGGAAGACATGTTATAGCAATACGCTGCTTTTGCCTTGAATGTCAAAGAAGGTGGTGTTACTGTAACGTAATGAAAACATTGTTGCACAGTTATTAAACAAAAAATATTGTAATCAATCTTGAAACTACAAATAGATGTACAGGCCCAGACAGTGCTTTGAAAGCAAGCATTCTAAACAACTTAGCTTCGCAATTTTCCTGATCATCTACAGCCTGCAGAACGATTCTGCAACAGTGCACATTACTGTAGTGGCTGCCTCGAAGAACATTGTCTTTCAGTTATTTCAGAATTTTAGTTGGGCATCTTGTGTTATCACTCCGGAAACTTTTTCAATTTCGTATTCTCGCTTTATGTGCCACGTGTATAACTATCATTTGAACCCATTACACATAACAAATGAGAAAAATTGTCAGTTTTCCATGAGGATTTGCTTCATGATACTGATCTCCAAACATCCATTGAGAGAAAGCCTGTGGTGTTTCCCACATGCTGACGGGCATGCAGTTTACCATAGCCACTGCTGTGTGGTAGCACATACTTGCATAGCGCGTTTTGCAATCATCATCAGCGTTTCCATGTTACACTGAAATCAGTATTAATTTTCATGTGCTGCACATGAGGAATGGTTGGAGTAAAAGGAGCACTTAGGCAGCTTGGCCAGCTCCCACTGCCTACAAAGGGTAGCCAAGCAGCAACATGTTATTGTGAACAAAAACCAACATGTAATACTGAAATCGTCACAATAATAAAAACATTAATGCTAGACACAAGTTTAGCAAGCTACAGTAGTTAATATTTAAGCATCACGAAATACTTAAACAAGTGTTAGAAAAGTACATGTGCTCATACGCTTATATAAGTAAGAAGTGGGACTGCAGTGATACTATTTGGGAAATCAACGAATCCCATCACATCATGAACCTGCGATCCTCACTGTGTCACTACCATTCCATAAGCCACCTACTATGTTCCCGCGGTCACATACATTCACACACTGTCCTCCCACTATGTATCCCACCATCTAACTAGTACACTCGCCATTCACCCAGCATACGCAACGTTCACCCATAATTTACGCAAGTGACATAGCATGTATCCCACCATCCACCCAGCACACCCACGGTTCGCCCAACATATTCATCATTCACCCAGCATTTACACAGGTCACGCAGTATATATCCCATCATCCACACAGCACATCCACCTTTCCCCTAAGCATGCCCATTATTGAGACAAGTCACCCAGCATTTATCCCACCAATACATCCCATCAGGTACCACGGCACCCACCATCCACCCAGTATATCCACAATAAATTTTCATCATAGCTACAATGTTCTCCAGCATGCCTAGCACATTTTCCATCATGCCCAGCATAAAATTCATGGAGGGCAATCAGGTATTTTCAATGGGGTAGAGAAACAAGTGTACAGAAAGCAAATTGTGTGGGCAGTTAGTTCTTCACAACACACCATAAAAAGCAGCTTTGTTCATATATAAAAGGTGATATCTATTCGCCACTCGCAATTATTTGCATTCCATTAAAATTGCATTTCCGCGCAATGATAACTCGAGAGCTGTCAATGTTCTATTTATTATCCGAACCATACAGAAAGGGTTGGTGTTACATTTATCGCGTTAATGCAGATACCAGAAAAATTCATGAAAAAGTGCGTTAAAAGTCAGAACAGCTTTGCAACATCTGTACGACTTGCAACGATGTATATTGAAAAATCTCATCTATATTTCGGCAACTTAGCCCAAATATTAAATGTGATTATGCTAAAGAGCACTTGACTATTGATGTGAGCAGTAATGCATAAGCACAAGTTTTCTGTGCGGAGGTACGACGAGGGAGCCGACGCTTCTGTAATATATTTACTGTTGGCCGTTGTCCGAAAAATTAAGTAACACAATGTTCAGCACTAGATTTTCTAGTAACAAAGAGATTATGAACGCGCTGTATTCAATTTGTGCAGCATCTGCTTGTTTTTCTTGCATTCTTTTCTTTCGCGCCTGCTCTATTAATTACTTCTTTCAGTGTGTCTTGGGCGCATACGCGCATTGTCCTGCTACAGGGAAATTTTCCAATCAACGTAGCCCTCGTTCCGGGATATAAGTGACGCAAAACTTTGTCTACATGCATTGCAATGCAAGTGTTTTTTCAAGCAATAGATCAAAATTTGGCAATTTCATCTATGAAACCACTTTGGCCATGCATCACAAGAGGAGAGAGAGAGAGAAATTTATTTACCGAAAGGCAGAGAGGTCGGCCTGAGCTATAGCTTGCTCTGGCCTGCTACTCTACACTGGGGAAGAGGGACGGGGAAGGAAAGGGCTGATGAATGATGATGGTATAAGGAAGAGATGCGTATATACAAATTCACAGAGTTGTGGACTCTCTAAAGCCGTGCGTCCAGCCCAGTGGCTTGGAGAAAAGCTATAGCGGCTCTTGTTACCAGGCCTCCGCAGTTTGCATTAGGTCAAGCACCTAAAAGAAACTCGTCCGATAGCGGTCTCTCGTGGATCTTTGCAATGGAAGAGACAGGTTGCTGTCGTTCTTGCGCGTAGGCGGTACACACACAAAATATATGTTCAAGTGTTTCTGGCACCTCACAGCATTCACAGTTTGGCCTAGTATCACTGGCCAAACGGTTTATATATATATATATATATATATATAGAAAACTATAATATATAACTATAATATATATAATATATATAATATAATATATATATAACTATAATATAAACTATATATATATATATACAGAAAACTGAAGCAAATGTTGGTCGTCAGCTCCTGTTCAGTCCTTGTCACTTTTTGTACTGCCTCCCACAACGAAGCCATACCAACAAGCTCAGGCAATTTCACGCCTTTGGCAAGATAGGAGCTTGAGAGAATTGATCTAAGAATTGTTGTTCGAAGTCAGAACAAATTTGCGGCAAACCCATGCACAGCTATTTATTCCCCTTATGGAGTGTCTTAGCGCCGCCATACTGGCGGTGCCCAGACACTCGGCGCAAGATGTTCCTCTATTCTTCTGTTTATAAAGCACTATGCAGCTAGCACTCTCGCTAAGGAGAGGGAAAAAGTCATGGAAATGTTGGGAGGTAAACTAGACTTTGTCCGGTTTGCTGTAGTACATTTGGAGAGGGGAATGGGGAGCGAATGAAAAAAAAAACAGAGACAAAGGTAACAGTTGATAACAGCAACACATAGCTAACCCAAAGCCTGCTTGCACCGAGGGTTACATCCCGATTGTAGGCAAACGCTTGTCACACGGCAGTTGGATAAAAAAAAAAACGTTTTCATCGACCGGCCATCCTTCTCGCAGCTAGCGCCCGTCTTTAACCTGTTTTCTCCTGTTCGTCTGCGTGTTTTGCGATATGATTTGCCGTGATGTCGAGTCAACAGCCAAAAGACCCAAACAGCCGCAATTCTTGCAGCTGGCCATGTGCAGCGGCTGCTTTCTTGTTTGAGCCGTGAGCGATCATGCTCCTTTAGCATGCTGTACTTTTTCTTTTTTACAGCGAAGCTGTATATGGACTAGCCGATTCGTCCATCCATCCGTCTGTCGGTCACCTGTACGCCGAAGACTCTTCAGGCGCAACCCCACGCACATGCGCGAAAAAAAGAGAGAGAAAGGCGCGCGATTAGGCACCACCACCTATATAGCACAAGGCCTTTTTACTCCGTTACATGACGTCACGCTACCTGGCCCAAAATTTCCATTGACAAGGCTGGCGTGATGAAAGTGGTGAGGTCAAAATCACTGCTTCCATACTCGGGAGCTTTCCCATTAGATGCTATAATAATAATAATATTTGGGGTTTTACGTGCCAAAACCACTTTCTGATTATGAGGCACGCCGTAGTGGAGGACTCCGGAAATTTTGACCACCTGGGGTTCTTTAACGTGCACCTAAATCTAAGCACACGGGTGTTTTCGCATTTCGCCCCCATTAGATGCTATGGCAGTCGAGCCAGGTAACATGATGTCATGGATCGGAGTGAATAGGCATTGTGTATCTAGGTCGTGTTGGATTAGCTGCGCCAGTAGTGACGTCGTTGCCCTCCATCGCAGCCGAGAACGCGCGGAGCAGTTTCTTTCCAGCTCCGATATAGGTAGGCCACGCGTCATACGTACTCCTTAAGAGCAGGCAACTTTCGATCAGCAACGCCGCGAACAGAACCGGGAACGAACTCGTCTATGCCATGCCAATGCTGCAGCCCGGGCACAAGAACAGGCGCGTGCAGCCGAGCGCAAGCATGCAATTGCGTGCCGAGGATCCGGCAGCCTACCAAGCCGTATTTTAATGAGCCGTTGGCATTAACTCAGTGATAAACACGGGGCCGTACGTTTCAGCTTCGCTGGTTAATCATCTGTACGGAGTGCTTGGGCGGTGACATTTTGTTTCATTACTACGTGCATAGTTACCACTCACGACGCCCCCTTGGCAACAGACTAGACTAGTACTCGTTTTAAACAGAACAGGGCCAGCTGTAAATCGATAACTAATCACGCAACGACGAGAACTTTCCAAAGCATGCGCGCTAACAAGTGCAAAAGAATATCAATGCGACAGTTTTCGTTGCCGGCCCTCGACAGTTAAAACCATGCTTTTATTGTTTGTTCCTTAGGAAGTCAAGACATTACGGCAAGAAATGACTCGAGGGTGTTTGAGGAGCGATCGCGGATGAGGCCTTGCGCCTGGTAAACTTTTTGGAATGTCGAGCGCATACCCGAGTGAACATGAAAAATTCTAGTCCAGCATTTTATCGCCATCTACGAACGCACTGGCCCCGTCTTCTCGGAAGGAAGCACGGCTTGTAATACGTAGGTCCCTATCGGTTGGACTGAAATATGAATGCTTATTTTGGTTGCGCGCGTATGCGTTGCAGTGAAATAGCAAAAGATGTGCCTTTCACGTGGGCGCGCGAACGAACAGCAGTTTTGTCCACTCCTTTAGCTTACTCGCCCCCCTAGCGTTCGTTATTTCACAAGAAACACAAACACGTTATGGTCTACATTCAATGAAACGACTAGGTACGCTTCTCAAGCCGCAGTATTGATCTTCACGTGCCACAAAGCCATGCACAATTCTAGGTGGCGTGCTTTGAAACACTGCAGTCAGACAGCAGCCAGAACGATGCAGCAAAAAAAAAGCCGTTTCTTTATATTTTGGCGAGAAACAGCCGTGATAAAGGATGCCGAGAACCGCTGATGGGGGTGCGGTTCGCGGACAGCGGCATTTTTTTTTTATAAATGGCGCTTGATCTATCGACGAGTTGTTAGAAATAACTTCACCTACCTTTGTATAGCAAGCCTTTCGTATTCCTTCCGCGGTATTGCTCGTAGCCACTTATATCTCGGCTTCCTTCCTACGGGGCAGGAAAACACGGGTACATCCGGCTCGTTGGGGTAGTTCACGGCGCCCTGGCACGCAATACAGCACAGCCGCGCAGTGACCGCAACGGCGTCGTCTGCACACGTCGAGGTAGTACAGGCACGGCACGGCACTATCCCCGAAAGAAGCGTTCCCACTCCGGCATTGCCGTCGCCTATATTGCCGGAATGTACGAAAAGTGACGCACCTGACGTCACGCCGCAAACAAGCAGACTTTCAGTTACGGTGATATGGTCGGAGGCGTTCACATCAGCCACGTCTTTGAGCCACGACAACGCCCAGCATCACGTGGACAGCCCGTCCATTGTCCTTTGTTCGGTCAGTTCCGAAATCGTTGCGAAAAAAAAAATAACAAAGCGCACAACACGAGAGAATTCTGCAGAACGGTTGGCTTTTATAAAAGCTAGTAAATTGCACCATTCTGCCGAGGCTATTTGTCTGCTATGCTTCGATACTGCAGTAGCTACGCAGGCCTTGAAAAGTGGCTGAAAGGTTGAATAGTTGATGCAGTTACACTCAGCGCGATGACTACACCCCTAAGGGGACGAACTAAGGGGACGAATAGTGAAGAAGGGATACTCGTAGTGGCGAAGTAGTTAGCAATTTTTCCATCGACCAAATTGACCGACACACAATAATGTAATGTAAACAAATGACATCTAACATTTCACTTCAACCTTGTTATCCGACAGCATGAGTCGTCCAATTAATTACGTGATTTTTAATGGTTTACGTACAAACTGTCGCATGCTAACCGCTGTCCCATTATTTCCGCGGTGGTCAACGGCAGTAAGGTGCAGAGGGGTCAACTATTACGCTCGTTTCCGAGTAAACAAAGAACTTGCCCCTTTCGGAGCGACGCATAGCCGTTAACGCGAGACCGCTGAGGCATCCGCTAACGTCGCTGCGGACAGTCGTTGCCCCACTATCACCTGCGCATGCGCGAATGAAAATTCTCGTTTTTCCAAGCCGGGTCTCGCACAACGGCTCCCAAATTGCGCAACTCCTGGGATCAACTCCTAGAATCAAGGAGCGGTGGAACCGCGCTAATTTCTGTCTCGAAGGATACAGTGACGAAAGAGTCGGACGCTGTGGTGCATGCCGACACCCTTCTGTAATACGCGGTGGCGCCAGCCCGTTTGCTCTGATGTTACGGCGTTAAGTTCGGCGCACGCCGCACAACCGCGGCGGCTCTTATACGCCTGCTATGCAAATGTAGCGGACACGATTTCCTAGCCTGTTCGGTCATTGTCATTTGTATCTTTACCCTCGCTACAGAGTATGTCTCTCCGGTCTGCCGAGATAATTCCTCGGAAATTTACGCAAATAACACGCGCACGCGCTTCTATGCTTGCTTAGGGGCGACGAAGGTAGAAAATGTGCAGTAGAGACCAACGTTTTGGAGAACCTAGCGAAGAATGTTAACTTTGTCCTGCCCGCATATTGTAGCACATTGGTAGGCGGCAGTCCTAATGTTCATGCTCCTCAGAGCTTCGTTTACAAGGATCTGAGCACCATGTTACATTGAACAAAGTTTTCTGCCAAACCCCTTGGTTCACAGTGACCATGTCCGCATTTACACTTTATTGTCACAACCTGAGAAAGAACGCATTATGTATAATTGGCATTTCTCCCAACATGTCGCACAGCGTAAACAAATACTAATGTGTTTATACCTTTAGCTATACGAGAGTATCGCACATTCTTAATTCAAGGCAGCCTCCCACGAAAAACCTCTAGCGGCTGTTTCCTGTTATAGGTACCTCGGAATGCACTTTGAACAAAACGTATCTTGCGATCCATGTGGATTTTGTAACAAGGAATACTAGCTGTATGCTTGGCTATTTGCGCCTAGATTTCTACTTTATATGTACCTGGTAGGATTCTCGAAGCTCGAGAATGCCAGTTCTGTCTGGGATCCATCCACTGCTACCTTATCGCATGCTCACTAAAGTGTCCACAACCATGTCGCCCGTCTTGTTGTATTCAACTGCTTACGTGAAGCCAATGTGTCTTGAATGAAATCAATGCTTGGTCTTCCTGTAGCCTCGAATCATGCCGCTTGTGCTCTCGTTTGTGTTTGTTTCATAAAATTTATTTTACTAAACCTTTCCTCAAAGAACAGCTTATTCTGCCTCCTGCATTTCTTCTCGCAGTGACCATGAATTCAAAGTAAGAGTTCCCCCACATGCGTTTTTCTTCCCTCGATTCCTTTATGCCCCGCACGATCAACGAATAGAGTCATCTCCCTCCTTCTGTTGCTGCAATGACTGATGCTACCGCCTTGAAGAAGGCCAGGTTCGAAGATTTTTGTGTATAAAGAAACACACCCTCAGCCTTCCCGCCTTTAGAGTGGCCAAATAAATAAATATTTTTCATCTTTAAGCTCGTCGCCTTAGTTGTGCCGGGCGTCCCATCTCGCAAATTGCAAGATGGGACGCCCAAGAGCAAGATGAGATGAAATGCAAGCTACAAAACTAAGTTCGGCCGGCTGCTGAATCCTTTTACAATATCAATAAATATACAGAATTTACATCAATAAAGCCATCCTTTCCTGCCCGATAGTGCCACGTAAGACGTGATCTCAGGAGAGTAGACACATGGCTAATAAACCTTCTATATTACCTGAATAAATGTATAAAATCATTTTTTTTCAAGGCACAATTTAAAAATATAAACTAGGTTTTTGTCGCTGTCCTTCACGCGAATACATCGGTAAGAACCTTAGTATGTCACTGTCCTAGTGGCTTCTTGTTCATGTCCAATCATTCTTATTGGCACGAGCTTCGATTGACTCTTTTTTCGTGCACAGCACTTCCGGTTCACCTCCTGAGACGACCGGGTAGAAAATTTAGAATAAATCACAAAAAAATATAAAAATAAATAGTCGAGTAGAAAATTCGCGAGTCGCATTATAGATATGACATCAGAGCATATGTTTAGTTACAAGTTGAGTTACTGAAGTGTCTCGAATAATTAAAATTAATTAAAAATCACTGAGATGACCGGGGACGATCTTTAAAATAAACCAGAAAAATAGTAAAAAATAGTACAGTACAAAATTCATGGGTTTCATTATAGTTATAATCAGAGCACAAGTTTAGTTACAATTTATCTTACTGAAGCGACTGTAATGATTAGAATTAATTAAAGATCACTGATTACCACGAACCAAAGAACAATATCTTAGACTTCAGAGACCCGCCACGTGAGCACGACTTTGGTGTAATTCCCAGAAACCCGGAAGTGGAAAGCGGAAGTAATGACGTCACTAATGACGTCACACACAAGAAGGTGGCATGACCTTTGATCGGCTAATTAATGGAAAACGATTGCCTCCGAGTTTGGTTCGTGCGCTGCGTTCGCCTAAAGTTAACCTAAAGAACACCAACGCCGAGGTGCGAGTGCCACTAAGGGTCAGAGATTCGGGTCGCCTACCATTTTGTTTTTTCGTTTCCCCGCACGACCGGAGGAGCCGCTGCAGCGGATGCATGAAGGCGAGCGCCATCTGATGGAGTTCAAAGAACCTAGCGCCGCTCTGTGATTGGTAGAGGGTTCGTGCTCACGCTCAACACCATTGTCACCGTGCTCACTGCATAACGAGGCCCTCACGGCTATCGCCTCGAAAAGAAAACATGCAACTAATTCTCTTTCGAAGGCACCATCACCTGAAAAAGTGCAGTAATACGCATGGAAATTTCAAAACATTATATCTGATACGCAATGCCTCATTTGAAAATGAATCATCGTATTCTGTTAAAAGACACACTTCCCGTCAAGATACTTTGCTAGCTGCCGTTCTCTGTGCAATGTTACTTCATGTGTCATGAAATAGTTAGACTCATGGCCCGCAACATACCATGGAACGAACGGCGGTTTTCAATATGGAATAAGAGTGTGACTGCTACAGTACAGCGTCCGACGTCAATGTTCTTCAAATGATTTCATCCCTTTTTTTGTTGTTGTTTTATTTCTTTGTTTTGGGATACCCACACCCGTGCCTAGGCCACTGAGCCACACTTTTCGTTAAAGCTAATTCTCTCTCTCCCGAAAAGCAATACTGCGTGGCAGCGGTGTTGTGAATGTTACAGCCTTCACAGATGACATCACATTGTATCTTGGGAACGAAGGTAGCTTATGACGTAGCCTTCGAATTTTCACTGAGTACGAAAATATTTCAGGTGTGGAGCTAACTTTTTCACAAGAACCTTATTTTGGTTCCCCAGAGCCCCTTTCTCCGTCTTCAAAAGAGGGACTCTATTCGTACTTTGGACTCTAGTCTATGTCATCATTGATTACACCTATGATGGCATACAAGGCTCTGTGTGGCTCTTAATTCTTGAAGATGCGAGGCGAGATATTCAGGATGTTCAAGGGTATGATTTGTTCCTATTAGAAAACAAGGTACTTAGCACAGTCTGTATTTCAAGGCCGTGTGTGGTAGTGTGTCGCGTTGTACAGCCACAATTACGGGTTACTAGGTCATTGCAGCCCCTTCTTAGTTCGTTCTTCTGGTCACGCAATACAGAATGGGTCTGTCACGCGGCGTTTGGGCAACCACGCTCTCCCGGTGTGTTCGCCTTCCCTTCCGTGTCTGGCCGCTGCCGGCTGCTTGCTCTGCGATTTCTGCTCCGCCTGTTACAGCGTAATCAGTGTCCTTCACGTGAACTTGCCTGCATTTTCCTTGTCACAAAAATTCGTTACATACTACCGGGCGTGCACCTAAACCGCGTACCACAGGTGTTGAACAGACATGCATTTTACTCAGCGGCGGTGTCATTTTATGGCCGTTTACAACATATATGTCCTGATGTAGACGTCCTACAGAGAACCGCGTTGTGTATACGTCAGTCTCGCTGCTTCCTCTGGTTCCCCCAGCGCGCCGCACACGTTCCAATAGCGTTCCGTGGGATGCAATAACGGCGTCGTTTCTGTCTGGTCATCTACGCGACTTCATGGGGCGTCTAGGGCGACAAGTGCTTCCAATGCATGACAGACTAGACTGGTGGAGCACGGTCGCGTCTTCGCTGTGTCCCGATTGCTCCCTTCAAGAATCCAACAAGCAAGTACTGTTGCAATGCGTCTTTGCTATGGTATTAAATAAGCTTTCTTTGGACATTCTCCCGACTTTCCGGGCGCTATGATGGTCCTGCCGCGCGTGCCGATGGGTTCCTTGCAGTACCACAAAATGGTTCTCACTTCCGCGCATCCCTAAAACCCCTTAAACTTGGCAAAGTAGTGCCACGCTTTGAAGAATGCTGCCTCCTCCTCGCGTGCTCTGGCCGAGGCCGACGCCGCGTCGCTATTGGCCTAATAGCATCACCTGAGCCCTCGCGCCGTGCAAGAGCGCCATTTTCGCTCGAGAATTGTCTACGGAGTGGCGAGGAGCGCATGTTCGCGCCGTTGCTACGCTCGAGCAGTGTAGGCAACGCCAGGGTCGAGGAGGGAGCATGAAAGAGAGGAGAACCGAGGAGGAGTGAAGGCGCAGGAGGAGAGTGTCGCTACTTTACGAAGTTTAAGGGGTTTTGCGCATCCCGGCCGGCGCCGCCGAGTGTCGAGATGCGAAGTTTGTGCGTATGGCACGTGATGTGCTTGCTTTTTTATGAGACGAAAAAAGCAGGTGCTGAGCTGTGGAGGTCCCGTTTTGGGCTTTGATAGTGTAAACGCTACAATCGTCCATTGCCTGAAGAGAGCGCTCGGAGCTGGCGTCTCAAGAGCGTGCCCACGTGTATGCACGAGGAGCACCTAAACACGCGCCAGAAAAAGAAGTGGCTACGAAGCGTGTACTCAGCGTCGAGAACACCAAGGCCCGAGAGAAGCGTCGCGCGGAACAGGAGCATCTTCGCTACGCAGCGAAACGTGGTGCGGACCGCGAATGTACGAGGTCTGTTAGAAAAGTATCCGACCATTGGCCGAAGAAAAAAAAAACTGGCAAAACTGCAGCGTTGGAAACCTAATCACCCTCAAAGTAGTCTCCTTGGGACTCCACACACCTCTCCCAGCGGTGCTGCCATTGCTGGAAGCATTCCGAGAAGGCCTCTTTCGGAATAGAGTTTAGCTCAGGTGTCGTTGCAGCCATAATGTCCTCTCTTGTCTGAAATTGCACTCCTTTCAATAACCTCTTCATGTTGGGAAACAGCCAGAAGTGTCGCAGGGGGCCATATTAGGAGAGTAAGGAGCCTGTTGAACTACAGGAGTCTGGTTTTTCGCCAAAGAAGCCTGAATGAAGTGCGAGGAACGTGCAGGAGCATTGTCATGATGGATGCGCCAATTTTTTGTTGACCACAACTCCGGTCTCGTGTGCCGCGCAGCATCACGTAGGCGACGGAGGACATCCCTGTACTACTCTTTGGTGATTGTTTGACCCTGTGGTGCGTACTCGTGGTGTACCACACCGCGGGAGTCAAAGAAAGCAGTCAGCATCACGTTGACGTTGCTGCGCACTTGGTGGGCCTCCTTTGGTGTTGGTGACGTGGAATGCTTCCGTTGTGGCGACTGGCATTTGGTTTCCAGGTCGTACCCGTACACCCAAGACTCGTTACCAGTGATTATGGGGTTCGTGAAGTCGGGGTCACTGTTTGTGGAATCCAGCATGCCCTGTTAGTCTTCAACACGAAGTTGCTATTGCTCCACCGTGAGCAGCTTCGGCACGAATTTCGCCGCAACTCTCTTCATGGCCAAATCTTCGGTCATAATGGAATGTGCAGAAAAAGTGCTGATGCGCACCTCTTCCACAATTTGTCGGATAGTCACCAGGACGGTCCGGCATCACCACAGTGTTCACTTCGGTAATGACGTGGTCATTTCGGCATGTCGATGACCCACCGGAGCGTGGCTCGCTATCCACCGATGTGTAGCCGTCTTTAAACAGGTTGTACCACTACTTAATCTGTGTACCGGTCATGGCATCGCCATCTAAAGTGGTATGAAACTTCCGAATGGTTTCCACTTGGCCGTCTTCCAGTTTTTGGCAAAAATTGATGCAGTAGCGCTGCTCCAGTCGCTCCGCCATTTTCCTCGCAATAAAAAACCGAAGAAAGCACTGCGCACAACCTCCCTCAAACGCTGCGTCCAAGTGACTGACGCGATCTGCAGGTGGGAAAGAAATTCGCGCATGCGCAGGAAGGTTCAAGGTCGGCTGATGCAAATGCGGTTGTTTCATATCCATCAGGCGTTTCACTTTTCAAACAGGCCTCATATGTATACCCTCTATACATGTGATTTTATAATAATTAATTGAATTACGTACAGCCCCATATTTCAATTAAAGCTTGACACTTCTGCCACGATGCGATGTGCCATGTGAAGTAATGATAATGCTCAACTCTCAGAGATTGTGAACAACGACGCCCAAACAATGCCTCAGTCAAACACGCCTCCCTGTATTTTGTGGACTGCGCAGACAAACAGCAGTGGTGCAGGCAAGTTAACGTTTAACATCAACTCATCACTCTCGTATGGGACTAAACGCTGAGGAAATGGCACATTTGCCGCCAATGTCACCGCTAATTATCGTCAATCGAATCAAACACCACACAAAGGTTCGCTTACATCGATTGCCACATTGCGTAGGACCCGCATATTTAGTTTTTTGGAGGGCCGTGCATTCCCTTGGCCTTCGAGTTAACCGCTTGATTACATTGGGTCGCTGCTCACGTGGCCGCTTCACGGGACTTTAATTGCGGCGGGGGCCTTTTGCTTATGACGTAACCGGTCGAGGCAGTTGCCGCGGGACATCGTCGCCGGGCCCTCTTTCCACTTCTGGAGAAGCTCTACTCTTAGCTACAGTCGGTTCTGTCAGAGGAGTTGTTCTTCCTTGCGGAAGAGGAGTTCCCTCGACAGTGGTCACGCAGTTTCCTGTCAATGGCTGATGGAAGCGTGCGGCTTAATTTTCGACCAGTCTGCTTCTTCTAGCCAGGCCATCAAATTTATTCATGAATATGTGCATAGAACGCAAGTGCCCGTGATTTCTGTGTGTGAATGCTCTTGTATACATGACAATTTTTTATATAAAGATCTCATACCATCACTACAAAATTATGTCAAATGTCTCTGCCACATCAGCATATTGCGCATAACCATTGTGTACATTGTGCATACTCAACATCATGTTATATAATGTGACAATTATTTTATGTGTAAGTGGTCGGTTCCGTAGGTCTGTGTGGTTATACATTGTAGGTGCATCTGGACTAGGACATTTCATTGAAAATGTGCCATGTATGCTACGGTCAGTACATTGTAAATGTTAACATCCATGTGCAATTGTGCCGTCATTGCGACTCAACTTGTTCGTATCGCCTTTCGTTGAAACAAACTTTTTTTCTAACCACAAAATTACTTGAAAATGCTCGCAAACAACTTCCTCGGTGTATCCTGTCATTGTGGACAACCACTGCATCGTGACTTGAATAATTAAACACGCGAGCCCATTATGTAGTAGTGTGTCCGGCGCACGTGACCACTTTGAATTTGATGCACTCCTGTGCAGAATGTGCAATGCTTTTTCCATCGTTTCTCAGTAACTGCCAAATGGAAGCGACGGGCTCTATTCTTTTATGGACTTCAAAACGTGTCATTTCTTATTCGTTTACAGGGCTTCTACGGCACCTCCCATTTCCTTGAAAGCGCGCCAACCTGACGAAAAATCGACATCACGCAATTTGACATTGAGCATAGCAGCAGCTTTCAGCCTACGAGTCCGTAAACTAAGCGTGTAAAAAGGGATGTTTTTCAGGCTCTGCGCGGCCCTAATTATTACTCCCGTAGGCCGTGTGTTTACTTTGTGTAACAAACTCTTACGTGTACTACCTACGAACAAAAATGTTCACCAAATGACGCTTGCTCGGCACTGCGGGGTTAAAGAGTGTACTGGGTTGTAGGGCACGTCACGCTTCGGGCTCGACACCTGGAGACACAATCTGTGGTCGTTGCAAGTCGACAAGCGTGAATTCAACGACGCTGCTAGCTTGGTCTGCCTAAGAAAGACGACAACCGGCTCTTCACACAGTGAAGGACAAATAGAGAACGGACGCTTATGTTGTTGTTGTTGTTGTCGTTGCCTCAAAACATGGCTCGTACCCACAGGGGGCATTGGCCACACTTGGCTGACCGAAGAATGCATCGAATAAAATACCAAAAGGGTGTATTCTAAGGGGGTAAATTCTGAACGAAGCATTACAAAACTAAATGCTCATAGAAATTTCTTGAGGGTATATACATAAATTTACAATAAATAAATATAAAGTCGCTTACTACGTGGCTGCAACCTCGGACATCACCTTATTCTTCTACTTCGCTTCAGGCCGACGTCACTTGTTTCATGGGTGGAGCGTTCGTAGATGAGTGTCGCTGGCTCAGCGCACCATTCAGGTAATTTCTGAAACGTTCGTCCGTGTGCCCATAACAACACAACTTAAAAGACTGAAAACATTTTGCAAAACGATGCCTCTTTTTCTTTTCTTCGGAAGCCCGCCTTTACATAAGATGTGCCAAGCAGATTTGTTTTGTGCAGGTAGTCCAATATCCACACGAGGTCCCGAAGTGATGGCATTTTCACCTGCTCTAAGAACACACAAACTTGTGAAAACACTGTTACACTGTCCTCGCAGAACAAGGCATATGACAATGCAGTATGGAGGAATTGTTTAATAGCACGGGAGGGTACGAAACAAGGCTGCTACATGTTTTATTTACATGATTTATTTCAATTTTAATTTACTTCTAAGTGAACATTTCTTATTCTTTAACAATCTATCACATATATGGGTAGGTGTACATTAAGTGCTTCTTAGACACGACCACACGCGCCGACATATTCTGCAATGATACAAGTAAGCAGACCAAAGTGTCAACTGCATATCTTAAGTCTTCCGTCCCTCGTCATTGTCAGACAGCAAGTCAAAGCAGCTAGATACTTTATCTTGTTAACCGTTTCAACGCATTTCTCGATGAACCTCCTCCTTAGTGCAGATTACGCCATGTTTTTCTTGAAGGCTGGCCCTCAAACTTACGACTACTTTGTTACTATTTCGTGCGATCCTTCCTTTCCTCAAGGTCCACTAGACTCAAGATTGACGAGTTTTTGACCCACGAAATCCAGCTTGGGCCAAAGGGAACACCTCAGGGGGCGGTGATCTCCCCGACGCTGTTCAATATCTCCTTGATCAACCTGTCTAGGGCCTTGAACAAAATCCCCAACATTAACCACACGATCTACGCGGATGACATCACCATCTGGTGCTCCAGTGGATGTGAAGGGCAGGTCGAGGGTGCTTTGCAAGAGGCCATCGATGTGACGGAGCGGTATCTTATCCCCACCGGGCTAAGGTGCTCGCCGGCTAAATCCGAGCTGTTGCTCTACAAGAAGAGGCCCAGAGGCGGTTCACACCGGTTCTGGAAGCCAGCAACAGAGAGCCACATTACCTTATTCACCGGTGAAGGCTCCCCAGTACCGCGGGTAGACACTATCAGGGTCCTAGGTATGTTTATCGAGTCGAACGGGGCCAATGGAGCCGCCCTCAAACGCATTTGTTCCAAGACCGAAAGCACCCTCGGCCTGATCCGAAGAATCGCCAACAAGTACCGCGGAATCAAGGAAGACAATCTGATCCGGCTTATCCACGCCTTCGTGCTATGCCACCTCGCTTATTCAGGGGCTATGCAGAACTGGCTCGTATCGGAGCGCAACAAGATCAATGCCCTAATCAGAAGAGTCTTCAAGCTTGCCCTCGGCCTTCCCACCCGAATGCACACAAAAGACCTCCTCAATTTGGGAATTCACAACACGTTCGAAGAAATCGTTGAAGCCCAAGAATTTTGCCAGTTTGTCAGACTCTCCGGTACCCCAGCGGGCCGAGCCATACTTGGCAAGCTGGGACGTAACCCCATGGTCATCAGTCTCGAAGCTGTGAAGCTGCCCAGCGACGTAAGGTCCAAGATTTACATACACGGGATGCCATGAAATATGCATCCCACCTGCAACGAAGGACGAAAACGAGCCAGGGGTAAAGCTCTGCTCGCCAGTGCCCGCTTGAACAAGGACCGAACATGCTTCGTAGACGCTGCTTCGTGCGTTCAAGAAGAGGCCTTCTCCTCAGTGGTCATCGACTGTGATTCTGAAATCCTTAGCTGCGCTACCGTCCGCACTTCTAATTCCAGCGTTGCAGAGCAAGTTGCTATTGCTCTTGCGTTGACGGACAGTGTGCATGACACGATTGATTCGGATTCCAAGGCCGCTGTCAGGGCCTTTCAGATGGGAATGGTGGCTCCCCAGGCCCTACGTATCATCCAAAGTGCCAAAGACATGAAACATCACTCTTTGGCCTGGTTCCCTGCGCACCTTGGGACCATTGAGGGTGCCTCGATCAACCCCAACGATGAGGCGCACTTGGCTGCACGAGGTTTGACCGACCGTGCGCTGGGCAACGCGTCCTCTCCTGGGCGACCCGAGCCTCTCTGCTCGTATAACGAAATCTGCAAATACAATTATCTGTCAAGAAGAGTCCTACCTTCGCCGCACTCCTCGCTGTGCAGGGCCCAGGCAGTCACTCTCAGACTTCTGCAAACAAGCACTTACCCGAGCCCCGCGGCGCTGCACACAATGTACCCCGAACGGTTCCGAAGCCCTGACTGCCCTCTGTATGGTGATTATGCGGACTTCGAACATGTCCTGTGGGGCTGCGCCTCTGCCGGACCCCCTTTCAGTCAAGAGGAAATGATGAAGCTAATTAGGGCCCAGGATCAGACCTCTTAAATCCTGGCAGTCCAGAGGGCTCGCGACAGGGCCGTCAGGTTCCACCTGATGGTCCCCGAGTGGGCCTAGCCAGGTGGCGTGGAGTTTTCTTACGTCTATAGTGGACAAAATAAAGTTGTTTCACTCACTCACTCACACACTACTTTGTTACTTTTTTACGTGTACCAACATAAGAACGTAGGCTACGTAATAGCCGGCTATGGCGAAACTCCGATTATTTTACTAAAGTAAGAATGAAAATGTGAAAGATAATAAAATATCACATATAATAATCGACACCTCAAGGTCATTTTGTCGTCGTCGTCGTTGTTGTTGTTGTTCGTGGCGCATACGGTGTACACACCAAACATCGGGTGGCAGAGTGAAACGGATAAAGACGAGATGAATTACCATTTTGTAAATTTTCCCTTGGAGATAAAATTTTTAGAGAATGCGAAAAAGAAGGAATAGCATTTATCCCTAAGCGCGGAATAAAAGAAAAAAAGAAAGAACAATCAATTTAGCGGGACAGTCTATTAGTTTTTAGTAAAGTAATTCCGCGCTAGACAGCACAGGTTACTGAGGCTGAACCCTAGTATATGGAGGCCCATAAACAGGGGGTTACCAGGACAGCTACAGCAACACCAAAACAGCGCAGCGGAGCCTGTAATACCTTCTTTTTGTTTCCTATTAACCTCACAAAACGCCAGCACCATTCCACGTCGAAGAAAATTAAAGCAACTTCACAATTATTTGCGGCGCTGGACAGTATATTGGTTCGTGTAAAACAGTGACACGATAACTGAGTAAAAACCTATCAGTCTGGTAATCGCATAACTAGTAATTGACCTGCTGAACAATCCACGCCATTGAACTCTCTCCAGCATATAGATACGCTGGTATGGGTTCCATATGTGCTTTCCAGCACTTACATGAGAGTATTTAAGCAACATGTTCTGGGTTGTGGGGTTCAAGAAATTATGCAGATCCAACGCACAGGCTGGAATCTATGTGAAGCGAATCTTTTGGGAAGCGGCAAACGAAATGCTGCAAATTTGTCTATTTCGCTGCTGCATCTTTGGCGCAAAGGAAACCGGCGTGCTACGGAATGTGACAAATTTTGCATCGACTTTAACGTATTCATTTCTTCTCGTTCATTTTAAATGCACCGGGCCGCTTTTTCTACAGGACAGTGCCGCGTCCTGTAGATGCGCCACAGTATGGATATTATAACCATCGACAACACGCAGCCATCTCAAGAAAGCTAGTTGGCGTTGGCACGGTACGTACTTCAAGATTCTTGGCCGATCCCTCGTTGTGGCATTTATTATCTTTAAAGAAACGTTTGCGTTCTTCGCCTCCCACGTCATCAATTAACCCGTAGCAGGGAGTTGAAAGGAGGCTTCTCTGCCAACAGAAACAGAAGCATGTGTCTCTGTGTTCTTCGACATTTTGTCGAGCTCCTACAGTAGGCACTTCTGCACAGCAATGTCTGGTGCAGCACGAACATTTCCTCGAAGGGTAGCTTCAGGATTCAGTAGCGGAGGACTACTCGAATTTCGAGAGATCTGATTATCAATGCTCGCGCACTGCAGTATTGTTTTTCGTTCGTTTATGCGTGTCAAACAATTAATTAATTATTAATTAATAAACAATTAATTAATTTTGTCGTCATACTTCATTTCCATGGAGGCACGTGCTCACAGTACCTTAAGGATTGCAATTGTACTGATTAGTGGAACAGGATGGTGGAGCTTGGCCCGCGGATCTGCTTTCTGTAGACTTAAGAAAAAAAAGAGAGAGAGAAAGATATGCCACTCGCACGTGATAATAATAAATACTAAGCTAAATCGTCGCTTTGGGTTCAAATCTACGCACACTTTTGTCGTCGTTCGGAGCACTAAATCGTAAAAGCGGGACGCACGGGAAATGAATGTTCACGAAAGCGTATTTTCCTTACCTTCGTTCCTCTTCGCATTTTATGGTATTTTGTCTTTAGCCAATTGCTTACTTACTCAATAATTCTCAAAACGGAAGCTGCACATTTTGTACGCAGGCAGCAATCGCCATTTCATTTGCATCTATTTAATGATGTACTGGAAGATATCTATAGCGGCTCCACAGCCACCGTAGTCCTCCACAAAGAAAGTAACAAAATCCCTATAAAGAAAGGCGTCAGACAGGGAGATACGATATCTCCAATGCTATTCACAGCATGTTTACAGGAGGTATTCAGAGGCCTGGAGTGGGAAGAATTGGGGATAAAAGTTGATGGAGAATACCTTAGCAACTTGCGATTCGCTGATGATATTGCCTTGCTTAGTAACTCAGGAGACCAATTGCAATGGATGCTCACTGACCTGGAGAGGCAAAGCAGAAAGGTGGGTCTGAAAATTAATTTGCAGAAAACTAAAGTATCGTTTAACAGTCTCGGAAGAGAACAGCAGTTTACGATAGGTAGCGAAGCACTGGAAGAGGTAAGGGAATACATCTACTTAGGGCAGGTAGTGACCACGGATCCGGATCATGAGACTGAAATAACCAGAAGAATAAGAATGGGCAGGGGTGCGTTTGGCAGGCATTCTCAAATCATGAACAGCAGGTTGCCACTATCCCTCAAAAGGAAAGTGTATAACAGCTGTGTGTTACCAGTACTCACATATGGGGCAGAAACCTCGAGGCTTACGAAAAGGGTTCTGCTGAAATTGAGGACGACGCAACGAGCTATGGAAAGAAGAATGATGGGTGTAACGTTAAGGGATAAGAAAAGAGCAGATTGGGTGAGGCAACAAACGCGAGTTAATGACATCTTAGTTGAAATCAAGAAAAAGAAATGGGCATGGGCAGGACATGTAATGAGGAGGGAAGATAACCGATGGTCATTAAGGGTTACGGACTGGATCCCAAGGGAAGGGAAGCGTAGCAGGGGGCGGCAGAAAGTTAGGTGGGCGGATGAGATTAAGAAGTTTGCAGGCATGGCATGGCCACAATTAGTACATGACCGGGGTTATTGGAGAAGTATGGGAGAGGCCTTTGCCCTGCAGTGGGCGTAACTAGGCTGATGATGATGATGATGATGATGATGAATGATGTTCAATACTGCACGCCCTGTATTTCGCGCCATGAAAGTCATACGCTTAGCTGTCATGATCATCATCATCATCATCATCATCCTAGTTACGCCCACTGCAGGGCAAAGGCCTCTCCCATACTTCTCCAACAACCCCGGTCATGTACTAATTGTGGCCATGTCGTCTCTGCAAACTTCTTAATCTCATCCGCCTAACTAACTTTCTGCCACCCCCTGCTACGCTTCCCTTCCTTTGAAATCCCGTCCGTAACCCTTCCTTAATAGCCATCGGTTATCTTCCCTCCTCTTTACATGTCCTGCCCCCCCCCCAATTTCTTTTCTTGATTTCCACTAAGATGTCATTAACTCGCGTTTGTTCCCTCACCCATTCTGCTCTTGTCTTATCCCTTAACGTTACACCTATCATCCTTCTTTCCATAGCTCCTTGCGCTATCCTCAATTTGAGTAGAACCCTTTTTGTAAGCCTCCAGGTTTCTGCCCCGTAGGTGAGTACTGGTAAGACACAGCTATTATACACTTCTCTCTTAAGGGATAATGGCAACCTGCTGTTCATGATCTGAGAATGCCTGCCAAACGCACCCCAGCCCATTCTTATTCTTCTGATTATTTCCGTCTCATGATCCGGATCCGCCGTCACTACCTGCCCTAAGTAAATGTATTCCTTTACCACTTCCAGTGCCTCGCTACCTATTGTAAATTGCTGTTCTCTTCCGAGACTGTTAAACATTACTTTAGTTTTCTGCAGATTAATTTTTAGACCCACTCTTCTGCTTTGCCTCTCCAGGTCAGTGAGCATGCATTGCAATTGGTCCCCTCAGCAAGGCAATGTCATCAGCGAATCGCAAGTTACTAAGGTATTCTCCATTAACTTTTATCCCCAATTCTTGCCAATCCAGGTCTCTGAATGCCTCGTGTAAACACGCTGTGAATAGCATTGGAGAGATCGTATCTCCCTGCCTGAGGCCTTTCTTTATTGGGTAGAGTTAAATGGAGCTTAGCTTTAGGTAGAGTTAAACGGAGTTCCAACTGGAGACACAGGAAGCAATGCGTCTCCGCCTACCTTATTTCGTGTATGCGGAAAATATAAATTTGCTTTCAAGAGTAAGACATAGAAAAGAATAATAGCAAAAAGAGGACATTTTAGCCAGCGTGACGTAGCGTTTTGACAGGAGCGCACCGAGCACAGATTGCTGAAGAAAGGAAACGCAGGCAAGCAGATTAGAAGATAAGCGCCAGAGAATGTACATCTTCTTGTTCTTTCTTCTTTAATAGGGTGTAGTACTTTGTTTGTTGCAAGTACGCAATGGCTGCAAATCTTTTATCGTGACAGCAGTTAGAAGCTTGAAACTGGATCTGCTCAATCCATACGCCATTGTTGCAAGGTTGTCGTCATTACATACGCGCTACCGTTATTAGGGAGCTCTATTCTATATATCTTCAGCAGTCTGTGCTGGGGGCGCTCCTGTCAAAACGCTACGTCACGCTGGCTAAAGTGTACTCTTTTTGCTATTATTCTTTTCTATGTCTTACTATTGAAAGCAAATTTATATTTTCCGCATACTCTAAATAAAGTAGGCGGAGAGGCATTGCTTCCTGTGTCTCCAATTGGAACTCCATTTAACTCTACTCAATAAAGAAAGGCGACAGGCAGGGTGATACGATCCGTGCAATGCTATTCACAGCATGTTTACAGGAGGTATTCAGAGACCTGGATTGGGAAGAATCTTTGAGATAGGGAAGCCAGAGTTGGGAGGCCTTATTGGTCAGACGCACAAAAGAACGCCAAAGGCGTAAAGAGGAGTTCGTCTTTTTTTGTGTGTGTGAGCAAAGCCGTTTGCAGACGCGATTTCCATATCTCCCTTTCTTGACTGAATGAATGAATAAATGAATGAATGTTTTAGCTGAAATTTCTACACAGGGCAACTGAGCATTTCATCTGGAAGTTTCACGGGTGAAGTTTTGTAAACTGTGAGCATGTAATTTTAGGAAACACTATCGTGTAGGAACCAGTGCCAAACACGTACGAAGGAGTTCAGATAGGACTGGTTCGTCCGAAACTGCGTGCTATAATTTTCGCCAATCGTGAAAGTGAATCATACCACCCTCTTGAGTGCTCAAACACCTAGTTCATGTGCAGGGGCCGTACATACACCAAACACATAAAATTGGGTCTGCCCAAAACTCATACCGTGGCTCTAATCTTCAACAAATATGAACTTTTGTATAACAGTTTTCACAAGACACTTGGAAAAGCGTCCAATGGTCATCTAAAGCTTTGGGCAACTTGCTAAATTACTTTTTCTTTTGCAAGAGGTACGTTTAGCTCACATTCCTTCCGGTCCGCATACAAATTTAATTGCCATTAAATTCCTCATTTGCCCCATTTTAACAAAATTCGATCTCGGCGGCACATATAGTTTTGCCAGGGAAACAGACTAGCTCCTGCGGGTACGCAAGACACACTCATACTGTTTCGGTGCGCTCGCATATAGGCAAGTTATTGCAAAGCCCGCAATTAACCCATTAACATTATCTTTTCCTGCCCATCACGCATCATGGGACCCTTCCATTCCCCAATGTACTTTATTAATCGAGGTACCTACATTGAACAAGGTACCTCGTTTTGTGTACCGAGGAGACCGTAGGAACATCGTATAACGCATACAAATACTTCAAAAACAAGACTTCAATATTTATTTGTGACGCCTCTAATTAAGGAACCTTGTATAACGCATAGAAGTACTTCAAGGACAAGAGTTCGAGGTTTATTTGTGACGCCTCTAATTAAGGAATAAGCGTTAAGAATGGACCACGAATTTATCTTAAGATCACCCCCCCCCTCCCATTTCTATTGAATATTGTTACGTTGACGTGAAGGTGAACAACACAGTAGGGAAACTGTGAATCCCGAAACTAACTTCTTCTACAGGGCTAACCTGTGCCCGCAAAAGCAAGTGAGACTCGAAGCACAACCAGGCACAACGACAGCAGCGAGCCCAGTGGACCATCGTCGAACTCAGCGGGCCAAGCGCGCCGGCTTTTTATGCATGACTCGTCAAACGTTCCAGCGTAATCGCTAATTCCCTCGCATGCCTTCCCCAAAGTGCTATGCAATCTGCGTCGCGCATACAATCCGATTACGCAAGGTTCGGCGACAGCCAGCCAACGGATAGAACCATCGATAACATTCGAGAAACTTTCCACATATTCAGGCGCATCCTGCGCCCCAGCGATAACACTAATCATCTATTAGCCGGTGGCAAAGCGTTCACCGGAGAAAGATAAACAAGTAGACGCGTCAGCATCAATTTTGTGTAACGCCGAGTTTTCTCGGCACATTGGGAAACGTGGCTGATAACGGTAGCGTGAGTTTTCGAACACTTGCTCGGCTGTATTTAGGCCACATACATTCGATTTCGCGCAGTGGTTTGCGATATTTGTGAACAGACTTTTTGCTAAGTTGCATCTTGGTGGCTTTATAATGCAAGGTATACGTGCGAAATTGTGTACTGTTAGCATAAGAACATCATATTCGCTCTGTAGCAGTTGAATACGTAATTTCTTACACAGGGCGTAAATAATTCAAATACTTTGAATCTGTCCTATTCGTAGACAATAACGTGCCCCTCATTTCCGGCAGAGTCGCATTTTCAGTCGCGCCATCACGAACTTCGCTGTAAAATTCGGCAGAAACCAGCGACGATGAGGCTCAATGTAGGCGAATAACCGAACGCTTCTGGAAAGCTTTCCGCTATGATATGCGCATGATAAACTTGAGAGTGTATTTTAATTACAGCAAGAATCTTGCTTATTGCGTTATTTTGCAAAGAGCTGTTAGCCAGCACATCTGCACCACTAGTATATGTGGTTAAACAAATACGCTAATTCATGGCATGCGCTTCGCGCGCGTAAATGCGAACGCCGGCGAAGATGGCGGCCGCTAACCTCCATGGCCGCCGACGGGCTCTCTCGTGCAGCCTCCACGTGGGGACAAGTCGGCGGGAGAAAACGACGGAGCTCCTGCCCGAGCGCTTCAATCCAGAATCTGGACCGCTACAGTAAAACCTCGTTACAACGAAGATGAAGGGGGAAGCCAGGATTCCTTCGTAATGTTCATTACTTCGTTATATCTATTGTTTCGTGTACGGAGCTGTGAATCCGTACGGTGATTTCAAGGGTAATATCGCTTACCTCGTTATATCGATTACTTCATTATATCCACTTTCGTTATAATGAGGTATGACTTTGCGTACCCGCAGATGCCCCAAAGCTCTGGTGCGACAGCGCGTGCGTCTGAGAAAATCCTAGCTGGTGTTCGCCGACGAACGCACCCCGCTAATCGGTTGCTCGAGCATGCGAGTTTTGCATAGGCGCCTGTGTTTTTGCGGTCAGAGTCGAACCGCCACCAATCGGCGATATCGAAAACGGGCGACACAGTCACGGAAAGATACTCGCTGTAAGATAAAAACTTTGCCCGAAACGGCCACAAGGGCATGGGACTCGTGTCTTTGTAGCAACATGCAGTCGCGGACGCAGACACGCGTATAACTGTTGCGAAATCACGTAGCTTTTGGTGCTTGGCAATTAATGCTGCATTCTGTGCTCCACGCGAAGGCTCCGAGAGTGGCGGCGTCCTTGCGCGCATTTCGGAGGCTGCAGCAGACGCTGACGTCGCGCTGCAATACGTCGTTGTGGTTCCATAGAAATAAGGACGTTGATCGGGATGGCCCTACCTCCATGACTTCCATGCTAGCTCTCTGAATAATTATTTAACTTCATAATTAACTAACGATATTATTAGTGCCCCTTTCTTGTAAGGTTAGTTTATTGAAATTACTCATAATTACTCATAAGCTCCTTTAATTTGAATATCTATATTACTGTAATAACATTATCCCTTGAATGTGTCCCGTTTATTTTTCCATAATTTGTTTTATAATTGTTGCTAGTACCACCCTTTTCATGACATATCACTATAGTAGTGGGTTGCGTCATATGATGCAGGACCAAGCAGCCAACCAACTCTGAGAGATCTGTAACATCCGCTGTGATACCGTACACTGCCATCTCAGCAATGCGGTTCGGAACAGGAGGCAGCGCTGTCGAATATTTCGTACGCTGAACACGATCTCTCTAAACGCGCCACCCCAAGCAGCGTTTGTATGTTTTATGTGGCATTCAAGCATGCAATAATACCTCACTACGCCCCTACTCCCCTGCAGAGAAAGAATCAAGAAAAAATAAACAGCTGAAAAGTAATTGAGCTGTGTGAATGACAGCATACGAAAACAAAAATTGAAGATCCCTCTGCCAGAAGCACACGTCAACCGCAGACCACCACCGTTTTGATGCACCGCGGAGAGCGCGGATTTCTAACATCAACCTTGCAGCTTTCTGAAATGGCGTGCGCGCACAGAGTGGCATGCAAAACAACGTGCGTCCTCTTCTTCCGGCTACGCTCCTTACGTATTCACCCAGTGTAAGGTAACGTGCCTAGAAATGTGCATCTTCGTGCGATAACCTGCTTTCCACCTCAACCGAACAGGCTCCCTTTTTCTTTCTTTTTTTTTCTTCTTTTTATGCTGCAAGCATCGCTTCATCGGCGGCCCATTCTTGAATTTGACGGTGTCGCCTCAGGTCTACTCTACATATTAACCAAACCAGTTTAGCGTGTTACTTACGCTTGCGAGCGACACGAGAGGTTCGAGGTTTAGAACACAGCTGGTTCGTGTATACGTACCAGTAATTACATCCAGTAAAGGTTTCGACCTATATCGAGCGATCAATGTAAGTTTCTGCCAGATTGCAGACGTTCAAGATTTGCCTGTCGACCGTCCGGGCATGTGGGCCTCCACCGTCCGTAGAGAACATGCAAGTTTTTTTTTTTTTTTCGAAGGTGGCACTAAATGAGCCAGCACGAAGCGGGCAAGCGTATTTGTTGACCAGACAGTCGTTACGTACCAGTTGCGCAACAAACCCCCACGACGATTACGACCGTACAGACGCGCGAAACGCCCGCCAGCTGGTGGTGCTCTCTCGAAGCAATGCTCGGATGGCGTCCACTGCGCACAGAGCTTTGCACAAAAGCACGTCGCTTGCGTGAGATGCAAATGCCGTTCGCGTAATGTACCTCTCGCGAAATCTCCCGCGCAATCACAACAGAAGCACCTCCGGGCGCCTGTCTGAGCTTGCCTTACAGCGAGTGCCGAATGTGCCCATGTTTTTTTTTTCTCTCTTAATATTATTACTTGGGGAATGACTAGGTGTTGGAACAAAGGGCTTCCGGGCCATTACTGCACGCGTATAGCACCTGAACACGTCAGTGCCTGCACGAGAGAGTGCTTCACAGGGCGCACGCAAGACATCTGCGTTCGACAGTGGCCTCTGTAACACAGCGCGATGCTAGTAATGCTCGCTTCTTAACAATCTACAACTCCCCGCACCCCCACCCTTTTTTTTTCGTTAAGTAATATAATAAGAAAATGCAAAGAAATAAATATAGGAAAAATTAATTTCTCGGGTTTTAGGTACCAAAACGACGAGCGATTGTTAGGCACGCCGTAGTTATAGAAACTGGGGGGGGTTCTATAACGACCGCGAAATTCAGGACCGGAATTTGTGGCAAATTTTGTAAAGAAAGAGCCTTCCTCCAGATGTCCTAAACATTGTTCTGAGTCAAAGTTATCTCAAGCTGCGTGTGGTCACCGTTACGTTTGTACACCACTGTCCTTTATTGAGCTGTGTACTTCCTCGGCCTATGGTTTAACCACCTTAGCTTACACAGAGTACCGCACTTTTTTTTAGTGAGGCATAAAACGCGAATGCCACTTTCAGAGAAACGCAAAACTAATAATGCGAAGCAAAAATCAAAGAGCGTCAGTGACGCTCATGTGAAGCCGCATGGGTCGTTGCTCTTCGGAAAATTCGTGAGACAGGGCGAATATTTCTGTCAAAGCGTTCGATGCCTATCGCTATCCCTGCTTCGTATTTGGGCAAAGCTGCCGTAGTTACAAATTTTTTCTATCAATTTCAACACAATAGAGGTTGTGGACTTTAACAGATATAGTTGTAAAACCTAACAGCGGCATTCATTCGACGCTGTGTTTCGTTCGTTATTTTCTCTTGCACCCGAGTTCTGTGTTTCGCCCCGTTAGGTTATGTTCAACCAAATATTACAGCGCTGCATACTGCGGAGCATCGTCATTCATTGTCTTTAAACCAAAGCTATTACGTATCTTCGAGGGGGGGGGGCGAACCTTTTGTAATTTTCGAACCGTGACGTCTGGCCCGACACTGCGGCTGTCTACCGCAATAAATCACCCAAAAAAAGAAAGTATGAATTACATGCCTGATGCTAAGATAAAACCTCTGACCCGGCAGCACAGCAGCCCACAATCACACCTTTTTATTGTTTTCTTTATTACAGGCAAAACAAAAAAATTAAGACCTGTCAAGTGTAAGCCCAATCGCGAGCATTCCGTGCTAATGCCAACTGCCTCTCTTGTGATCATCGCCGCGTGTGGATTGTGACGACGATGATTTCCATACTACATGGTACACGCCCACAATAAGGGATTGGCAAAGATGTAGGTCGTACCCTTAAAGATAAATAACAACGAAGAAATACGGAATGCGACAACTCTTACGATTCGCTGTACTACGGGTGCGGAAGCGATCGCACGCAAGCACCAATTTCCTTTACGCCAAATATGCGGAGATGAAATGGGCAAATTTTGTAGCATTTCATTACCCACTTCTCAAACGTTTCGTTTGGCATAAGTTCCCCTCCAAAATGTGCGTTGGATCTGCGTAACTTTTTTTTTCATTGACTGACACCGGACGGACCACAGCGAGCCTCAGTCGTGGAGTCGTCGTTTCGGCAAGAGGACCCACCCACGCGTACTCCCTTTGTCGGTACGGTATACCTGACATTAAGACGGCAGGTAGGGCCAGTTAGTTAGGATTCATTGTAAGGTTCGTAATAGCGAAACACAAGGCATGGACAAAAGTAAGGTCAAGAGGACGACACGGCGCTGACTCCTAACTGATATTTTATTGAAGATACGTCTAACACATACACAGGTTGTCAGTTCGAAAACCATGACATGCACTAGGCACAGAGATACATCAAGGCAACTGTCACCAAGTTTGTTCGTACCTTGTGTTGCGCTGTTACGAACCTTTCAATGAAGGCTACCTGACTCCAGGCAGAAGACTCAGTCAAATATGTCACGTTTAGGGCACTTCGACGATCTCCGGCAGGAAGCAGTAGAGTGCGCAACCTAATGTTTCAGCTAGGAAGCATCCAACTACACTCACACGTTGGTTTTCGCTTTCACTGTGTGTGTCTTCTGAACACAGCGTACAGTAAGCTGCCCCAATTTGTCAGGGAAGAAGTTGATTTTTTTTTTGTTTAATGTCTTCTCTCCCTCCTACGCACTGCTGCTTGATGCACTAGCTGTTTCTTTGCATCAGCCAGCTTCACGCACTCGTTCAAACTGTCGGGCGCAATGAACTTGTCGCGGAAGAACTCGGCGAGCCTTCTCAGGAACTTCACTCGATAGTAGGCACCTTTGCCGCACACGTTGGTGGGGTCATCCCTTTCGACGTTGTACGCGAGGAAGCCGTAGCTGATGTCAATCATGTCGACTTTACCTTTGCAAAACTGAGGTGTATAGAAAAAGAGAGAGAGAGAGAGAGGTTGAAGTTATCGATTCATGTTTGCGGAATGAACTCATCGCGGTTTTAGTGTTGGATTTGGGAGTACAAATGGCAGTTGCGGCTAGCGATATTCATTGAAATTGCATAATTTACAGAAATACTGTACTTATTTTTATATTGTAACCCCCATGGTGGGGGTTGGGGGGGACCATATATCAACTACATGAGGGAAGCGGGGGAGGGAATTCGGGCGCACAGTCACCACATGAAAGCAGTACGAGCGGTTGCCAAAAGTGCATAACTGTTTCGTACACAGAAGTGTTCTTGATGAGAAAACTGAGCCTCAAGAAAAAAAAGTATGAAAAAGTAACGCTTAATAACAAATGGCCTTATAAGAAGTGAGGAAATCCAACGGGTATAAACAAAAATTTCTGCCAACCTGCAAGGTTATTTGAAATACCGCAAAGCTCTGAAACACACTTAGATCGTCTCTTTAAACAGGTGACAATAACACTAACTTTCACATACCTATGATACTCCTAATCATCATTTTTATGAGCATATTCTTTGAGTTCTTCGATATTGAGGTTCAGGAGGAGATTTATAGTCGTTATCTACGTTCCTAATAAAATATGTTTTACCGTAAGCGTCAAAGGAAAAATACATATATAGTTACGGCTACATGTAGTTAAAGGTAATGATTCGGAAATTAGTGAAAGTTTTTAATGGATCATGAAACATTGATAGTAGTAGCATTTGCTCATCTGCCTTCCGGAAGCTATCTAGTCTGAAACGAACTTGGAACTTCTGCCCCTAAATGTAAAATTCTCGGCTTCATCGGCCAGTACTAGAATATAAATTGTCAGTGATCCTTATACTAAATGCAACGTTCATAGCCTTGAAAAATTCATGCAGAGTTTGTAAGGTAAACATTGAACTAAGTTGTGGCGTCAGACTCAGCTTCTGGGCCAACGGAAGCTAATGACATGAATCCATTTCAAATACAAATACAAAAGCTGAGGCTAAAATTTCTCTTCCAGCAATAGAATAACAAACTAGTTCAAGAATGACCCCCTATTTATCACCATTAATTAGAAGGCCCACATGACGCAACCAATAAAAAGACCCTATTGCCACGTTTTGCACGTACTGGTAAATGTTTCCTTTGTTTTTTAAGGACAATAAGTGAATCGGATTGTTTTAATGGCGAATTTGGTCATACTGCGAGGTGGACTTATTGTGCCTACGATGCTGTCATATATATGCTTTTTTTGTACCGCTGCTTTGTTTTCCGTTGTGAAGCCCACCCTGCTTGAACCTTGAGTCTGCGGTATGGAATAAGTAATAAAATAAACAAAGGAAACATTCCGTGGAATAAAGAGGATAAATTTATGGAATGGGTGTCTTCTCTGGAAACTACCGTCTCCAATGGACATTACAATAGTGTCGTAGGCGAGCTCAGAAGTTTCGCCGTGTGAAGTTAAGTGTCACCGTGTGTCTCGCCTCAAGGCATTCGTTCTATCTACATAACACACATTTTTTCTTGTGTTACCCACAAGGTGAAAGGAGAACCGCTATTCTATCTATAAGATTGTTGTTCGTGTATATTTCTCGTCTGAAAATCCGTTCTCGCGTCGGAAGGATAGATGCACCTCCCACATGCGTGCGTGATAAAAAAATTCCGAGGACATCTAAGTACTTCCTGTGAGTTTTGCACGAGAAAGCATTAATGCCCAATTCAACGCCGCTGAGTGGTCCTATGGTTTATGAACTCCCCGCGGGCAAGCGAGTGTTGAAACGCCTGGCCAACGACTCCGTTCGCTTGGCGCGTTTTCATTTGCTCTTACCGAGGCGCACTTAGAACGCAGGCGAGAGTTTGCACAGGCAAAGAACGCGCGGAATGAATGAATGAATGAAAATTTTGTTATCCCACCGAGCTGCGGTGCCCGTCTCTTAACCTATACGCAGCTAGGGGGGGGGGGGGGTAGGACGAAGCAGTCCCTGCGCGCTGTGGACGGTGAGTCTTCACGGGCTCAACGGCCAGGCGAATTGCTCGACGCTGGTCGCCTTCAGTCTCGCTCTAGAGCAAGTCCTCTCAGGCTTCTCTACTGTCAGTGTTTTCCTTGGCTCCTGAGGAGCCAGCACACTCCCATATTACATGATCTAGCGTACCTTTCTCCTTACAAATTTTGCAGATGACGTCGTTATAGCCCCTCGTCTGAGTTAAGTAGATCCAATGTGGTGATGTATGTTTCCCTGGAGACGCCGCCAAGTGCAAGCGTCCTCCAGAGCGAAAGACCGATGCCGATAACTCAGGCTGCCGAGGGTGAGCGCGAGGATGACGTGGCGTCGCCGCTATGCCTTCTCCCCTTACGCAGCACCTGGCGCGCTATCTCAGCAGAAAGTGTTCCCTCTCGCACCCTCGTGACATTGCGTCGCAGTGAGCGGGGAATTTAGGCGCCGTTCTTCGCTTGTCTAGACGACGGACGCCGGCATTTTCACTCACTACGCTATTTGGCGCTTTCGTACCAAAACCACTTTATCTTCGTAGGATCGCACAACTGTCGCATGCCTATATATGTACCGAGAAGGAAATAAAAATAAACCTCTCACATATGCCCAGACTGGTGAAGCGGTCATGTTTCCGAGACCTCACCGACATGAAGCTGGGCCCGCGTAGTAACAAAGAAATAGCTCTTAATTTACGCCAAGGCCGTTTGAAAGAAAACGTGCCAGCCAATCGCAATGCTTGAAATATTGTTAGCGAAAGCGGCTCACCAGTGATACAGAACACATACGATCGAACAGCTTTGCGACTTCGGCCCCTCGGGCTTTTGACGCGCGTGGCTTTCATAGTTAACACTTGGGAGCTACCACTACAACTTGGAGCTACCATGCGTGGGGCAAGTGACTACGTCCTTTATGTTAAACTGCTAAGCATGTTCTGGTGCATGGCCGTTCTGGCAGCGGCGCTTCACAATCTTGAAACTTAAAGCAAAAGCAAGAACACGCTAGCGAGTTAAATTTGATGAAGCCTACCTCATAATAAGAACTCAGATAAACTCATCGCTCACACGTCCCTGACCTTGTAACTTTCGGAAAGCGCATTGTTAGAACTTACGAAACGAGAAGAAACATTTCCCTAGTCCCTTTCTTTGTTCAACAGTAGTTTTGCTGTTTTGTGTCCTTGAGGTATTGTGAGTAATGTAGGAAACTTTTGAAGGGCCTGATAACTACTACTGTTGCTCGTCCATTTATCTTTCTTTCGGCGAGCCTGCGTGCGTGCTTGCGTGCGTGTGCCTGCGTGCATGTGTCTGCGTGTGTGTGTGTGCCTGTCAATGTAGGGCTGTGTTCTCACGGCGGTCAGACAGTCAACGCCCGTTCGCTCACCTTCTTAGCCAGGGCCTTCGGGTCGTCGAAACTGATGAATCTCTTTTCCTCCTTGCTCATGTAGAAGGAGCCAGTGACATTTTTCTCCGTGAAGCCGTATGTATACTTGGCATTCTTGCAATACTGCAACCAAAAGAAAAATACAATTCACTGACGATTACGATACTCCTCAACGTGAAATTTGAGCGCAGCTCTATATGCATGTGTTTATATTTCGCTATATATTGGCTGGCGCGTGCAATATTTCTCGTCCGACACGTTGCAAACGGAGCCAAGTGGGACGCTACTGCCTCGCTTAATCAGGCAATCGCGAGAGACCGCTAATTCATCGCTAATTCATCGCTCCGCTAATTCATCGCTTTGTTTTCACATGTAGTATCATCGCACGCGCTCGCCACGTGTCAACGGTGAACAGACGATGCGCTCTACTCTAGCGCCATCTCGTAGCCATCGTCGCCCGCAGAGCGGCACCACGCTCTTCTTGTCACGCTTTCTCCATGCCCTCCTCCTCCACTTTCCGCATCATTCTTTCACTGTAGCCTCCTCCTCCGCTTTTCTCCTCGCACTCTCCGCTTTCCATTCCCCGCTGCACTCCTCGTTCGCTCTTTCGTCCTTCGCTCTGCCCGTTCGCCCCGTTACGCCGACAAAGCCGATGCACGCCGACGCTCAATTTAGGAACGAGCGCTTGGGAGGTGCGCTCTAAAAATGGCATTTTAGTGACCGCTATGCGAACGCCTGAACAGTGCCGCGATTTCGTAGCGATTTTTTGTATCTACACTCTATTTCACGCTATTGCACGCAGTGGTCAGGACCATGCCGTGCTTGTGCGACGAATAGAATCAGCCAGCCGTGAAAGGTAGATAGTAGGAATAGCTAGTAATCTAGTGGAGGGAGTCAACACAAAATCGTTGCCCACATACACGACAGCTGTGGTTTGCTGGGAACTCGGCCACATCCCTGTGCTGGTAAATGTTCAGTGCCAGCCGAAAAACGTATACGCTAGCCTGAGCCCTATTACCCATCCCTTAACCCAGTGAAGTATTCTACGTCCCGATGTTGACTGTTTATCTCGCGTGTGAATTTTGATGACGTTTGTGCTTGTTCTTCTAGTTCATTATGCTTTATAGATTCACTACAAGATCTGGTATAATGAAGCGCACTATTACTATAGCCTTCTGATGTTCATGAGTGCTTACAGAACTAAAGAAATAAAATGGAATTGCTCTTTATTAGCAACCATCGTCCTCAAGAGAAATCCAAAAGGAAGGGAAAAACCCTAACCTTCAGACTTGTACCTTTTACTTAAATTCTTGGAGATTTAGATATCATTTTCCGTTCTCGCTCAGCATCTTCTACGAAAATTTTCACCGATTATACTCAATTTAAAAAGACAATTCCAAAGTATTCAATTTGGCAACCTACTTTTTAGACATATGATTATTGTTTTTTTTTCACTGAAATAGCCGCGTAGTGAAGAAATAAAAATCAATGAGGGCGTAAAACTTACACATCCCCTAAATCGGTATCTAAAATAAATTTCAGAGCACTGTGAACACCACCAAATAATTCAACATGCTCAAAACAGTCATAATTCGGCATTTTAATAACAGACATCGACGTAATCTTTATTTTGCAATATTTATTTTGTGAACTTTACGTAAGCAATAAAGATTTCATGTAGACTGCCAAGCCATTATATTTCTTTTACTTTCTCTTACAGTGCGCTTTTTAGAATATTACAATATTGGTTTTGATACAGGGCTACGGAGTTTCAGACGAAGTGCTTGAATTTTTCTTATTTTTAAGAACTTAAAGTTTGACTGGTTTTCACATACACTTCACCACAAATATAAATATTCAGCTTTAGGTAACACATTAAATATTTCGTTCGGCTCCAGGCAACAAGGTCATTCAAGGCCGCTCAACGATTACCGGACCAGCGTAGCTCCAGGCGTTTTGCGAGTATTTGAATAGAACAGCCGCAGCTGGCACCGAGCTAAATCTTCGTTTATCAAAAAATTTATAGCGTTCCGAAACAGGAAAAGGCTCCGAGGAGCATCGAGAGGTTGCTATATTATCGAATTGTTCAATTTTGTCTACTGTACGCTTTGTAGTTGCGAAATCACCCAATAAATCTACTTTAGATATAACAGTTACATAAAAGCTATACGAAATACACCAAAAAGCTCAAAAGCGTGGAAACGAGCTTCCATTTCATCGGTGGTCTCAATGGTATGAGCGTGTGCTTAATATGATTGTGTTTCGTACACTGGATTGCAATACACTGGTTCTTTAACTATAATGTGTGTGTCAAAGAGCGGCGCGTTTTTAACCGGTTATTTTTATTTGATTCCCTAGGTCCGCTCGAAGACGAATAACTTTTTGTCTTTTCCTTGCCTCGGCGTTATTTTGTTATTTTGCTACAGTAATACCGCAGGCAGTTCTTCCCATGTACGTAGGAACGAGAAGAAGACTGCAACCGATGGGTCCAATTTTTGTCAGCCGCAATCATACGAGCCCCAATAATACTATAACAAGGAAAGCATAAGAACATATCTTTCTTTTTTGTTTATATCTGTAGTAATGTAGGAATGATAAGGCGAAGAGAAATGAAAGTTAACGAAAAAATAACTTGCCGCTGTTCGGCGCCGAAACCACATCCTCCGCGTTACACATGTGATGCTCTTGCATTCTTAGCTACGGCGGTGGTAATTTCCAAGTCTACACGTTTTGGTATTTATGTAAGTGTACGAGCTGTTTCTCTGATAGTATCAGCTAATGCCATTTATAGTCATGGACGTGGGAACACCCATCTCCGTAGCACACTTGGTAAGCGCATCACACGAACGTATAGCCTGAAGGATGTCGGTAAGGCTCCGTTTGGCGGCAAGTTGTTTTTATTGCGACTTCCCAGGCACATTTTCGCCGTTGCCGTCGCCGTGATGTCCCGTTTAAAATCGATGCACGATATCATGGAACGCGCATTATATGCTGCGCGTTCCAGTGAAAGCGTGCGCGTGTAAGCCGAGAAGGATGGTGGCTCTATCTCGCGCGTGCAAAGGAGGAAGGCAGGGAGAAAGCACGCCATCTGTCATCGTATGCAAGGCAGCAGGTGGACGTTCTACTCCGGCGGAAATTGCGTATGGCGCGGCCGAGCGCGACCACGCGCTGTTGAAAGCGATCTGCGGTGTGTGCAAGGCCAAGGCGCGCGCAGGGCTGCAGGCTTCGCGTTCGCTGTGTTCCCGCCGCTTAGTTCGCGTTAAAACGAGAGGCAGCGCGAACGGCGATTCGCTCGCTGCTGCTGCCACTCTTCCTCACGCCTGCGGTCTCACAGTGGGAGTCCGCGATCATCGAATGAGATGTGTTCTTGTTTGCCTGTGCGCGCGGGACCCCATGCTTGTTAATGTTCTTAGTAAACAAATGTTTACAAGTTTATACTGCCGTTAAAGGTACTATACTTGCTTCGTATGGCTGTCTAACAACTTGCTGTCGCAGCGGGAATGCGACATTCTTGACGTCCACTTTCATTTCTGTTTTGACCTTAAGATAGAGCACGTCAGTTAGAACAACAATTTCCCCAATGCTTTACATGGTGTCATTATCTCTTGAATTCTTGGACCTCCAAGGCGTAGCTATATAACTGGTCAATAATGCAATGTAATACATAAATCAATTTTGTCCATTATTTTCTGATCTTGGATGCCGAAAGGTGTGAAAGAGCGGAATGACATATGGGAAGCTACCTGATGGCGACGTCCGCAAAGATATAGACCGAGGTCGCGTGCCAGCTGCGGTGAGATCGCACCTATGCGGCAGGAAGACGCACTGATTTCAGAATATGCTTCTAGCTCGATCAATAATGAGAAAAATTACAAAAAGCAAACAAACAAAAGAAGGCTTGCGTGTCAGGTGGGCGATTTCATCAGGCAGCTAGCAGTGTTTCCTACCTGGAGAGCTTGGAATGCTTCAATTTTATTTTGAGAATCAGCATCAGAATCAGTTTTATTTTCCTCAAGGAAAAATGGACCCCAGACAAAACGCTGCTCGTTGAGCAGCTTGACGAGGCCAGGGGCCCTACAGGCACTAGTAACAGCGGCAAAACAGCAGTGTATGTCGTACACCCGTACAAGAAAAAGAAAAGCAACACGAGGAACAGAAAAAGAAAGAAAGAAACTGTTCGCACCAAGCTGTGAAGAGCGAGAAAAAAATATTTACATATACATACACTATACAAAACTATATTGTACACTGACATGTTATATTCACACGTACACACGCAAACACCCGAAGAAGCGGCGCGCATACGCCCCTATATATACATATACATATATGTACACCTACATATACATTAACACATACACACACACACGGCATATATACACACCATTCAAGTGCACACATGTATAGACCTTTTCATCGGGCGAGGAGGAAAGGGCGCGCTGCGAACCTTTCCTCCTCTCTGGCTTGGGCGATCCAGCGCGGCGCTGATTGAAAGTATTGCTCTCGCGTGCTGCGGAACGATTTCGGAATGTTTTAGATTGTACTTAGTGAAATTTACGCCATGTCCGTTCATACAAGGTCGTCAGGGAAGCCTTTCGGTGCATCGCTAACTACAGTAGGCGGAAATGTCTTGGGAGCGCAAAAATGTGACGCGCATAATCAGTCGTGGTGTGCGCGCATTATCAGTCGCGGAGTGTGCATGTCTTGTGAACTATATTGCTTATATCGGTTTTAATTCAACAAAGAAAACCGGTGTCTCTGTATTACCAGCATTAAATGGTAAATCAGCTCAATGTCTGATCACTTGGCGTAGGGAGTAAAATATAAAACAAAAGAGCGCGTGTTGGTGCACGGCCAACCTAAGGCAAGCGCGAAGCATCTAAGCGGCAGGCGCCACCAAAACTTTGTGATCCACCGGCATCGTTCTCACGCATGTCAAGTCTAGTAGGCTTGAAATTACTATATGTCTACGCTAGCCTTCCTGCAAGAGTCCGATGGCACTGCTCAACACAGCGATCACTGCAGTTGGTGAACCAGAACGATACATACATAAGCTGGGTGCTTCGGCATTGCCTTTTTGGCCTGTAAGCAGCTAGAAAATATTAGAGGGATCGCATAAAAAGAATGTGATGGCTAATTTTGAGGACACAATTTCCGTTATACGTGTGAGTGCGTCGTACAGAACAGAACGAACACAACCGAATAAAAAAATTCGGTTATCATGCTCTTTCTCGAAAGAGCAAAAGAAAACACGCTAACGTCGCATTATGACCTCGCGTAATGACGCTACATGACGTTTATAGATATATAACCGCTTATGCCGTATTCTTGGACCATGCGCTATGTAGAACAAAGATACCGGCAACCTAGCACCTACCATTGCTTAGGACACTCGCGCAGTTCCTAAACAGTCGCTTTTCTGGACAAGCTTAATTCAGACTGTAAGGTATGCTGCTATTACTAGCCAAAACTATTTCATTCATGGGTGGAAACCTCATCCATCTAACCAAGTAGTCACGCAATGTAACCTGCAGCAAACAGCTTGAACGCTTGTCAAAGCATAACAATGCCGCTCCTATCGTAGCAGAACGGTACCCACGCTGTTAGGATGGTCGCGTATGTTTCATTTCTCCTAAACCGCAGCTTAGAACTGGATGATGATACTGCAATAAGGTCACACTAGGGAATCGAACATTCAGAAATACACAATTGATCTCTGAGGCTGATTTTAGGCACAAGTATGTGCGCGCACACATCGCGCTGCGTGCTCCGTCCGCTTCAATGCCAGCAGAAAGTACGACCATGCCGACTTAAACCACATCAGTACGCCTCGCAGAACAATTTGGCGCGTAGCAGACGCACGGCATGCTAAATAGACCGCGCGAGCGCGAAGACAAACACAAGAAACTATCGCCGAACATATATTTGCCATGCAAAACGGAGCGCTCGCCCAAGCCAGCATGCCGACTGCCCATAGATGGCGCCACCGCGTAGCGATATGGTGGCGCCCATGAAAAAACGGTGCATACCTTCAAGCTAAATATTTTACGAAGAAGGAACTGCTACAAAAACGGAGAGCGAGAGAGAGAAAAAAAAAGTGAAATTAGGCAATGCCCGCAAAATCATTCCGAACTAATCCACACAAAAGAACGCACAACGCCGAATGTAAACTACGTGATATAAATCTGCTGCCGATAATTCAATTCTGTTTAAAAAGTATTCAGTTAAAGCACGTTTATTTATTGCGGGGCCATCAATTAAGCTTTTATTAGCGTTCAGGGTGTAAGCTATCATATACTTTAACATTTGTTGATTTCAAGTCTGCATTCCTCCATCGCCATGTTTTCTTTAGTGTGTCCAATTGTCTGCGTGGTGTGCTCCATCATTCCTCCTTCGGCAATCTTTCTCAAGGTTTTAAGCGTGAACCACTCGCTGCCCCGCACTATGGGAACTTTCGATAGGTTGCTGTAAAGCCTGGTTTCTGGCCACTTCAGTAAGAAGATTACGCGTCCGACGGTGGTTTCGAAGCGATGTTCCCCAGCGCAAGAACAAGAAACGCCTTAGGCCTCAGGCGCATGCGCACTCCTTCCACGCAAACGCCCAAAAGCACATTGAAACTGTTCGGCGCGTGCGTAGCGTCGCGTACAAACAACGAGAGTTTCGTCCTAAATTTATTATAGACGCAACTGTGGCGCTACGATCACTGAGCTGCCATAGGAATTACGGCAGTACATGGACTCGTCTCGTCTGCGTACGTATGACTTCTGTTTGGGTGCACTCTGCCCGCCATTACTGACGCAATTTTCGAAGCAGTTCTATTGCTCTAGACGGCCAACGCACCAACACTCTGCCAACATGCATAATCGCTGCAAATAGCGGCATTTACGACACAACATTTTGTTAGAAATTACCCATTCGCAAAGTTGTGGAGACAAGTTTATTTATTTATTTACTTACTTATTTATTTATTTATTCACAATACCTTACAGGCCTATTGAAGGGCAATAATTAAGAGGGGGGGGGGGTTCTACAGTAATTACATGGCAAAAATACTGAAGTGCAACATCGTTATACAATATTATTACGCAACAAACTCAGGCTATCGCGGAATGTTTCACGACTGGAGATGGATGCAATGTGATCCGGAAGACCGTGCCAATGTGCAATAGCTCTTGGTAGCGGTGATGAGTTAAGCGCCTGCGTTTTATCAGGAATGCGCATGAAACTAAGTCCGTTGTGGGTGCGACGAGATGTGCTCGCAGGAGCATGAAGCGGCAAAAGCTGAAAGTTATTACTATAAATGTACCTGTGAAACAGACATAAAAGAGTAATGACGCGGCGATCTTCTAATGAATGAAATGCAAGGTCTTGTTTTATTCATGTTATGCTAGAATGATAGTTCATGCGCTTAGCAGAAGTATACGATGACAAGTTCTTGTGCTAAGCATCGCTTCCGTGTTGGCGTAGCCACCTTGCTTGCTGCTCTCGTAGACAATAACGCCACAGTTCCCTTTAGTATTTTTTTTTCTGCAGGAAACTGACTCATAACAACAATTCGCTCTAAAGCGTGAGAACACAAATGCGCTCGTGCCAGTTTCCACGGGGCCTCAGAGGTAGGACTGGAACGCACCGGTGACTGTAAATAATTACCAACTGTCCTTCGCCCGCGTAGGGCCCCGCTGCAGCCCGCTGCTTAATTGAAAGCGGACGCGTGTCAGAGTGCCTCCCGCAATTCCGTCCTGGCAACCAGTGCGTCGTGGCAACCAACGTGACATTGTACAGACTTCGGTCGCGTTGGAACAGGTCGCAACGTTTCGTCGCCGCGATTCATTAGACTATCCGTCATTCCGTGGACGAAACTATCGCCGTCTTCGCCCTTCCACTGTCGCCTCACAGACTGCCGCGTCACGCGCCCGATCGCTCGCATTGCACCAACGTGTTCGTCCATGTGGTAACGGTTTACAGAACTCCGAGCGATGTTCGACAGCCCGCTATGCCTGCAAAACGCTTCGCATAACGATGATTGCCACACTGCCTCGGGTCTGCACTTTTTTTTCCGCAATTTTTGTTTATTCGCTGATGATCCGGGCTTGGAGCGTCGCCAATTAGAGTAGGTGGCTATACTTACGGCCATGATGTTGACGAATAACGGGTCCAGAGTAAGCTCCATCGGATTCATGTAGGCGTAATCTTTCTCGGGTGTGTATTGCTTGGCCGCCATGGTTGCGGTAAAGTAGAATGCAGTATGGTTCAACTCTTCTTCGGCAGCCTTTCGAAGGTTCTTGTGCGCACTTGCCTGCGTGAAAAACAAAAAAGAAAGAAGTAGCAGCACTTTGAACTTATTCTGTCGAGCTATGAAAGCTCTTGCATATACAGGGAACTTGTTCGTCGAGAGTCGCCCTTGCCGTGCTCGAAACAATGAATTGGTAATGCCAGTCACTAGCGCAGTGTTGGCTTTACGAACGCGCGATGATTCGAAAATTTCTCATTAAGTTGGCTTATTTTTGTCCAAACAGCGTCCCTGTCGCTTGTTTAGATGCACCAGTAGCTGGACACTACGGTCAGCTTGGAACCACATTATCTGAGCGAACTGCTTTGATTCAGCTATAACGCATGCACAAACACGCGCGTTCAGAAGTGGAAAAATATCAACGTTGCCCCGCATCTGCCGCCATCAGCTGCATTCTCTTCATATAAAAAAAAAAAAATTACGCTTCTGATTTCACAACGATCAGCTATATTTCTCATAAACATGAATTTGTTTGATCTCTGTGTTTCACATGTTGCGCCTCGTGTACCATCAGACCATTTGGGGATTACTTGTACAGTGCAGAATTACCGAAGAAAGAAAAGGCCGTCAAATCTTCGCGTCAGTATGTATTCGCGTCAAGATGTCTCCGCCTCGCACCAACGTCGACTAAGCTTCTCGCGTATACTACTTTCGTTAGACCGGTTTTGGAGTACGCCAACACAGTTTGGTTTCCCCATTCAGTACCTAACATAACGAAACTGGAAAAAGTACAGCGAAAAGCGCTGCGGTTTATTTACAACAAGTATAAGAGCACAGATTCAGCCACTAACCTTGCGGCTATATCGGGCTTAGCGACGCTCTCATCAAGAGCGAAGGAAGCACGGCTCAAATTTTTGTTTAACTTGATTCTCAACTATTATAAGATAGACCTAACAAAATACATATGTTTTTCGCAGTCACGATCATCGAGAGATAAACATGTACACGCTTTAACAGAATATTCATGCCATAATGACACATTCATGTGCTCTTATTTCCCACTCGTGATAAGGGAATGGAATCGCCTCGATCCTTCAGTCATTTCTGCAGACTCATTATCTCAGTTCACATCACGGTTAGAATCCATATCAAGCAATCAGTAACGCATTTTTATTCACATAACATGCTTTGCAACTATTGTAAGCCACGCTGATTATCGTTAAGGTGTTTAATATTATTTTTGTTCCCGTTTGCTGTCCTTTTCATGATGTATTCTCTGTGTTGCTGCGCATGTCTCCTAGAAATGTGATATCTATGTTTTTTTGTGTATTCTTACCTTGTTCGTTTACGTTCCTTGTTTGGTTTATTGACACACAATTTGTATGTGCACGTTTATTACCATGTATTTCATTTTTGTATGTCCACCTGCTATGGTCCCTGATGGGACTGGCAGTATTGAAAATAAATAAAATAAATAGTACGGTCACTGTATGGAAATACTCATTTTTTTATATGGACAGCTAATGCGATAATAATTAAATTCCACGTATTTAGGGATCACAACCGCATTTTTTCCACCGCAAATGCTCATATCGCAAACATGTCTTGCTGTAAAATGGTATACCCACGTAAACTCCTGGCGGGAGGCGTTTTGAACTAACTTAAGCAAAACCAAAGTTATCGTGAAGTAAACACTTTTGTTCTTAGCGCCAGACTGCACGACCAAAAAAGAACATGCAAGCTTGAAGAGGCCCTGAACCACTTCTTATCGAAGTGAACAAAAGCATCTGAGGCAAATATAGGCTATTCCAGAAATACTGAAGCACAAAAAGTACTTCAATGCATTCAGAAGAAGCGGAGTTCCGGCAATCAAACACGGCCTCCCCTGAGTTTCTTCAATGCCTTGCACTGCGAAGGCTACGGCAGAGTGAGGCGGGCCCACAACGCTCCGCCTTCTATATGTCAAGGTGGCGCGCAGTTCAAATATACATTACGGATGTCAACGTAGACACCACGACTTCCGATTTTAGTGCCTGTATACGACGCCGTATACTAAGCCTAATGCGGTGGTCCTCAGCGACGCAGCAGCGCACTCATCCGTCGGACTCGTGGCGCCAACCCACGGTGGCCGCGGTAACTACGCTACGTAGCCGACCGCAGCTACCAATAGCAGCCGCGTAAGGGAATTAGCTTCATTACGAAATCAAGCGGCCAAAAGAGAGTGAGGACCAGGATTCTGTTTGAAAAGAGGGCGTTTGAGAGAACTTCTAACTTCTAACTCGGCTTCCGAGCTTCGTGCACCGCGTATGACAGCGAAACTCGGCCCAGATGTTCACAGCAGCGCATGTGCTGCTCGCGCACTATGTTATTTCACCAAGCCCGATGGGTGGTACGGGGCTTCTTTAAGCTCGCCCAGAGCTTGGCGCACTGAACATTAAGAACGTTGCTCATTTGCTTACCATGTAGTAACTGTACGCTCCGTCGTCTACCATCAGTTTCGGTCTCTCCCAAAAGGTAGGCGGCAGCATCAGTCCGCTGACCCATCGGCGGTCGTCCTCAACTAAGTGCGTGAGTACCCCCATGCCGTCTATCCACATAACATCCCTGCATCATGGCGCCCAGCCAAAGCACCCTCATGATCAGTGCACATTCAGGCGCGTACAAGGCTGCTTGCTCTCGCCCACCTCTCCTTACTTTGTGAACAATGGAGAAAACAAAAACTACCCAAGACACAAAACATCGCAATCGTGGAGACCTAAACCAAATGTCGTTCTATTTCATGCGCCGCACAATATGGCTACACTTTTGGTCGCGTTGTGCAGGCGTTCCGGCTAAACCGGCGGAAAGCTTATGTATTCATGTATTTGCGGCCTCGCATTGAAAATGTAGGAGCATTTGGACAGAGAACTGCCAAGTTATGGCACGTAAAACTGTGCACAGCCGTGTCTTTCGCATAACGTGCGCTGCCGGCCCCGCAATCTTCACCTAGCTTTCCTGAAAGGTTTTTACACTGTTTAACATTATGACATACTTCGCTACATGCTCAACTTGAACCACATTCTTCATTATCTCATTGATGACACATCCATTTTTTATGCGCGCAGCCTGCTAAAAAACTTTTATAATATTACTAATCTGTTATCATCTATTTGTCCCTACTTCTAAGTTTGTGTGAGCGAAACATGGCTATGTGCAAGTGACAAAAATCTGTACAGGTTTCCTTCATGCCACTCAAGAGTATTGTCACCGCAGCGAAAGCAACCATGGGGGCGCAGTTGTTTTCATTTCTTACAACTTCCAGTAACACCACAGATTTGACTTGGCACTAAACGTTTATAGATGTGAATCCGTTTGGATCAATCTACATGAATCACACTTTTTCCAAAATAGAAAAACTTAGTTCTGGCTTGCATTTATAGATCACCTTCATCTTCTGTTAATGAGTTTTGTTTGGCTTTGGGCAAAACATTGCATGAACTATTGATAGAACAAAAAGAAAACGTCATTATATGAGGAGAAAAATAATAATCTTCTATAAGAGTCCACCAGATCTGTGATTGAATATGTTACCTGCATCAACGGATATGGTTATGAATGTCTATTAACTGTTCCAACACGTTACACTTCCGACGGACAAGGTACTCTTATTGCCCATATATTATCTAATCTTACTACCCCTTCTAATGCTGGTGTTATTGAAGTACCCATAACTGACCACTACCCCGTCTTCACTAAATTAAGTATTCCGCCTAAAACTGAAAAACTTTCTTCTAAGAGCAACCTAAACAACTCACTATTCATAGGTCTAATCAGTCGCACCGACTGGTCACCAGTATTACCGACATTAAATCTAGAAATTGCTTATCAGAAGTTTTGGGACATCATAGATGACGCCCTTACCGCACGCACTAAATTAGTTGCTTAAAGACATAAGCTTTCGACTGCATATAACCCGTGAATAAGCACTAGCCCATTGAACTGTGTACGAAAGATAACCTATCTGAAAATACGAAGAGCCAGCCATTCAACATCAATTTACATAATCGCTATAGGACATCTTACATTTTTGAAAGGCTTCTCAAGACACTAAAAAGACTTATTACGAGAACAACATTAAAAGCGTTCGCAATAATCGGAAACAGCAACGAAATGTAATCAATTCTTTTCTCGGCAGGACTACGTCCAATACCCATACACCCAAGATTCAGACTGGAGATGACACCTACAATAACCCCTGTGACGTTGCAAATGCACTCAATAATTAATTTTTCTGTACAGGAAGTCGATTCTTTCAAACCTGTCAATTCCTTATGCCCTCGTGTGCCTCACACCGTCTTTTTTTATCCTGTCTCAACCGAAGAAATATACGTTGCCGTCCATAGCACGAGAGACACGAGTGCAGGACAGCACTGTCTTAACACCGTTCACATTGAATTGATAGCCCATTTAATCCGTTACGCGTTTTCACACATCGCCAACCTAATATTTGAAACAGAAATTTTTCTGGCCGCAATGAAAAAAAGGTAATTTCTGTTTTTTAAGAAAGGCGACAAATTCCTCACCTCGAACTATCCCCCCGTTGCCATACTTTCCTTCTCCAGGAAAGTTAATGAAAAAATTATGGTTACCCGTTAGACTAACTATTTCGAAAAGCTCCACATTCTTTCCCCAGCTCAACTTGGTTTTCGGTCAGGCTTTTCTAGTGAGCTAGCATTAACACCTTTAACAGACAACATCAGAACTGCGATAGGTGCGGGTAGTTGTGTTGCTGCGTTATTCATTGAGCTTTCAAAGGCAATTCCATTCCATTGTTCGTTGCATAATTTTGCAGAAGCTAGAATCGATTGTAATAACAAGCCCAGCTTTAACTTTACTCAGCTGTCAGTTACAAGATCGAGAACAATCGGTATACATATCTGGTACTTACTCATTACCTAAAATAACTAATGTTAGTGTCCCATATCCCTCTGTTCTTTGTCCCATCTTATTCTGAATCTATATCAATGACCTTCCATTATGACTAATCTCATCTAGCTGTATAATCTATGCTGACGACACTACCACGCTAAGTGCAGGTAAGTGTATAATCCTACTCTTATCCAAAATTAACAACGCCGCCACCAATGTATTGAACTGGTCCCGGAGTAACGGGCTGAGTATTGACACTAACAAGACTAATTTTATTATCTTTTTTTCGCACAATAGGTAGATTTCGGGCACTTCATCTGTTCTCATTGGTAATGACATAATATTTGCTTCTGACTATACTACCTTCCCGGGGGTAAAATTGGATAGGCATCTCAAATTTACTACGCGTATAAACTCACTAATGAAGGAATCGGTATGTGGCACTAGAATTCTACTAAAGGCTAGGTCATACTTTGATATTCAAACCCTGCTATCGCTTCATTTAGCATTTATTAGGAGTCATTTTAATTACTGTATCTCTTCATGGTGTAACACTTACCCATCGCATTTGTCCTCATTGCAGCACATTAAAAATGAGGCTATACGTATCATGACATTGAACAATCCCACAGGTAATGCTTCCTCGTTGCGTCGTGATCACAACATACTACCATTGGATAACTTAAACAAATACTCCTCGGGCATTTTATTTTACAAATTCGTCAATGAAAAACTCCCAATAGCCCTTATGAACCCAGATCAGTCCTCCATGTCCCTTCTACGATATTCACTTCACAGAATAACCTATTGTTGCCTAAATCAACAACTAATTATGGAAAACTCACCGCTAATTTTGCATAAACTTCACTATGGAATCCCTTACCCCCTAAGCCTAAAGTATGTTCTGACATTAGTTCATATAAATTCGAGTTGCGCGCGTTCTTGCGATATGTAGAAAGCTGACTTTTTACATATTTTATTTACCTTTGTTTTTTCATTTCTTTCACCCGTATGTTTCACTATTTATTAGAAGGAAAACACGGGGAAGACGGAGATGGAAATTCAAGACGATGAGCAAAGCGAGAACAAGGGAACTATTTATTACGTATTTATGCTCTTACGTTATTCATGTATGCCCCTGTTTCCCGTTTTCTGTAATATCATCTTATTTTCCTTTTCGAAGTATTAACAGGAGCTCTCGCACTTACAATCGTTGAGTATGAGACCACCTTCTGTATAAATTTCATGCCTAAATGTACTAATATTATACATGCAATAAATTTCAATTTCAATTTAATTTCAACCTTCGTGCAAAATCACAAAATATAAGGAACAGCGTTTTATGCGTTTGACCTCTTAGGTTTTACACTCATACAGGGTGATCATTAATTTCAAGTTATCCAGAATTTTTAAAGATCGCCTGTTACAGATAAGCTAATTCTAGTCCTTGAGATTCAGAAAGGCGGACATTTCTTGCACGGGAAATCCAAAGACGTATGACACCCCAAAACAAGAAAAAATAAGAATAAACTTTCTAATTATTCAATTCACGGCTCATATTGAAATTTTCGAATTGTAGCCGGTGAGCTTGCAAGCCGAATCCACTTGTACTCAGCTTCCAGAATGATACCACTGTAATGATACCACTTTGGAGATCTGCGCCATCAAACTCGCCGTAAGAATACGGTGTTGTATTTTTGAAATTTTAAATCAAAACACACCTTTGTGCAAGCAGGAAAGTAACCGTAACGCTCCTGCACTTCGTTCCACCCTTTGAGAAGGAACACATATCAAAACTGGTGCCATCATGGAGATTCATTTCAAGTGAAAAGGTCTTGCAAACTCACCGGCTATAATTCGTAAATTATATGTTCCGTAAAGTAATTATTGGGAAGTCATTTAGTGAACTTTCTGTTCATTTGTGCTTTGATTTGTCGTGCTTATAACATCCGCCTCTTGGAATAATCGAGCTTCAATATACTATCTGACACACACAATTTGTAATATTACGGGAAGCTTGAAAATGTTCACCCATATAAATAATAAATTCATGAAACTAACGTCCGTGCATATATATATATATATATATATATATATATATATATATATATATTGAAGCGGTATGAGCATTCGAATAGAAGATGAAGAAGCGCGAGAACCTGGAGAGGGAACAGAAGAATGCAATGAGGACAAAGCCACCTAGAAAACAAAATAGTGAGAATAAAAGGTAGACGAGATGGACGCCAGTTCCACAGCAATGATTTACGTTCATTGTGTGCTTTAACTAGAAACGCTACATTATTTTGGCGCAGCCGACAACTGACTCCAACATCTGGGCGACATTTTTCCTCAAGGAGACCACCGCAGAGAAGATCACATTTTCGAGATACCAAGCTCAAGACGAACCAGCGGTGGAACTACCTCGCGAACTCAACTCGGCAGAACTCGTCAACATGGTTTTTGGGGAAGGTTTCCATGGACTCTGCTGAACTACGTCGGAAGGGTGCTGTGAAAGTGAACTTGAACCTGGCGATCTTCGACGAATTAGTTCTTCAACCAAAGCGTCGAAAGGACTCTGGGTCACGGTCGTCGTCACAAGAGGTGAGCCTCGTTTTGAAAGCTCTTCATCTACAACAAGAACAGATTGCGCAACCAAACCAACTGGTGACACCGCTTATAAGCTCTGTAAACGCTGAGAAACCGGTGACTAAACTTGTAGAACCCGATGCGTTCGACGGCATGTCTTCAAGTCCAGAAAATTGGCTTGAATTCTATGAATATGCCGCTGGAAAGAACAACTGGCACTCCGATGAGGACAATATTACTAACATGCCTAGTTACTTAAGAGGTGTTGCACGGAAGTGGTACGATCTGCACATTATTGATGATGCTGGCAACTCTTGGAATAGAGTGGAAAGAAAAGTTCTTGACGACATTCCGAAGCAACCCAGTGCAAAGATGGGACGCCGCGCTTAATTTCAAGTTCAAGCAAGACTCCCTCGTCGAGTATTTCTGCGAAAAACGCCGCCTTTTAAAGCTGGCCGAGCCTATACTTCCTCCTTCTGCCGTAGTAGCACTAATAATGCACGGACTGCACGCGGAAGTCCTGAAGTTAGTACAAGTACGATCACCTAAAGCTATGGACGGGCTCCTGGATTGCCTTCACGACATACCATCTACGTCAGAAGACAATATAACCGCTAGCTCAAGCAGTTGCTTCCGACGGACCAGCGCGGATTAGTCAAGCCGTAATCCGCCTTGCAGGCAGCACAGAGAACTTGGGTTGGCGTGCTCCCAGAGGTCAGGTGAACAACGTCGACAACGACCCTGTCCTCCTACTTTCAGATGATCAAGAGTCTCTGACGACAAAAAAAAAACTAATAAAGAAGGGTGATCAGTCTGACCTGATGAACACAACTGTGTTTATTTAACTTGCTCTAGCCTACTTCACAATCCTGTCAAAGTGGGAAACAGACATATGATGGCTTTGGTTGGCAGCGGTGCTTCTGTATCTATAATAAATGCCAAGCTAGTAGACGCAAGTCACCTGCATAGTGGAAGAGTACTACGGGTGCAAGGTTACGATGGACAAGTGACAATGCATAATCAGTGGGCCTTAGTAGACATCGAGTTCCAAGGTCAGGAAATAGAGAGTGAAGCAGTGGTGATAGAGGGGGTGACGTACGACTTTCCGCTATCCGGACGAAATATAAAAAAACTAAAAATCAACGTATACTGGGACGATGCGGTTTTAGTGGAAGGACTATCAAGGGAAGTGACACAGCAGGATAGAAAAGATAACCTGCGAATTGTCAAGTGCGCGGAGCATATTGAAACGACCTACCCTGAACTGGTATGCATACGAAGCTATCCACAAGCGATGAAGTCACACAAGGTGCCTTTCGAACTAACTGACAATACCGTCATCCGAAACTCACCTTATAACATGTCAAGAGAGCGCAAGATATGGTTGAAGAACGAATTGCAGGAGATGCTAGACGCCGATATAATCCGGCCTTCGGTGTCACCCTTCGCCTCTCCCATAACTATTGCGCCGAAGGAAGATGGAACTTTCAGAATGTGCAGAAATTACAGGATTCTTAATCACCAGACAGAACTTACACCATTTCCCATGCCGAAGATAGACACGATTATACATGAGACAGGTGGTTGCCGAAGTTTTTCATGCATTGACTTGTGCAAAGGTTTCCGGCAGATCCCGCTAACCGTAGAAACAAAAATGTACACTGCTTTTATCACGCCCTTCGATTTGTACGAGCATAACCGGCTTCCTTTCTGCTGGAAACACTCGCCAGCATGGTTCCAGAAGATTATGAACGAAGTCCTGATGCCTTTCCTAGGTGTCTTTTGTAAAGTTAGTTAGATAATTCGGGTTTAATAGCGCAAAGGCAAATAAGGCCATGCTGCGCCAGCCACAAGATATTAAGAATTCAAATTTTAAAGCAGTGAAAGCTGCGTTACTTTAGAGTCTGTGTAAAAAACCAGTTTCTTCTAGAAAGCTGGACAAGTCAGTGAAGGGCAGTAGCGGTTCATCTCCGAGTATTGAGGCGAAGTGTAAACGTATGTGTAAAAATAGAGGTTCTGTAAAAGCTTTTGTCTCTGTGTTTCAATATTTGGACATGTCATAATAATGTGGGTTACGGTGAGTGGTTCATGGCACTTCTCGCAAGTTGGCGGGTTTTCGTTTTGAAGTAGGAAATTGTGTGCCAGGTGTGTATGCCCGATTCCGAGCCTACATACGATCACCTCATAAAAGCGTTGCTGGTGACTGCATGACTTCCATTCAATAAGCAGGGGTTTTATTGTGTGTAACTTGCTATTTACACAAGAGTCCCATTATAGTTGCCACATTGATGTCAGGGCCTTATGAATCGCTCGGATACTGTCTTTGTATGGAAGTGTTGTTTTCGTTATACCTTTGTACGCTGCCATGAACGCGCATCTATCTGCTGCTTCATTCCCTGGTATCCCAACATGGCTTGGGACCCAGCAGAATCGTAAGGTTCCTCCGTATTCATTATAAGCCAAAATGTTTAGGATATTACCAAGTAAGGTTATCACCAGACACGGAGTTGAGGTTTAGAGCTCTGAGTGCGCTTAACGAATCGGTATATATGATAGCATTCATCTGCCTGTCACTGGTAACTTCTTTAATGCCGTCCATATCCCAAATACTTCGGCGGTAAACACTGAAAAAAATTTATTTATCCGAATGCTATTTTGCCAAATTTTTGTTACGATCCCGACACCTATGTATTCTTGTGGTTTCGAGCCGTCAGTGTAAAACTCCGTGTAATTTTTATATTTTTCTTGAATAGCTCGGACCTCTTGTTATATGTGTTCTTGTGGAATGTCTCTTTTCTTTAGATGTGTTAGTGTCCAGTCACATAGCTGTGAAAAGTTGTACCATGGCGGCAATCTTGGTGGTCTTTCAGCAACCTGCAGGGCCTCATGAGGAACATCATAATTCTGACAGTATTCTTCGTGTCATAAGATTAGTGGCCGAATCATGTTTGGTTTGTTTGTTTGGCGTATCCGTGATTTGCACTGTGTTACGATGCTGTAGCATATGTGTTGTGGTGATGACCAAATTCGTAGTGCATAGAAAAGTGTAAGTAGTGCTCTGCGTTGCTGTAAGGAAGGCTCACTGCAGTCAACATATAAACTTTGGACAGGCGATGTTCTGTAGGCACCGCTCGCCAGTCGTAGGCCAAGATTGTGAACTGGATAAGTCGCTTAATGTAGGACTGCCTAGCTGCACCGTAAACTACACTACCGTAGTCGATAATGCTACGTACAAGAGACCGGTATATACGTAATAGACATGCTCGGTCAGATCCCCAGTCCTTGTGCGATAAAACCTTAATGATATTTAGTGCTTTATTTGGTTTTATTTTAGTTGAGTTAATGTGGGCAAGGAAATTCAGTTTTGTGTCAAAAGTTACGCCTAAAAATTTGTAGTCTTCTTTGACCGGCAGCGTTGTACCATACAATTTGAGAACAGGAGTGCAGTGTAAACCTCGCTTCTGGGAAAAGAGAACTGTAACAGTTTTGTGTGTTGAAAAACGGAAACCATTTTTGTCAGCCCATTGTATGAGATTATTTATCGTGATTTGTAGTTGTCTTTCGCAGGCGGGTAGATTTGAAGCGCGGCAAGCCACTTGCAAATTCTCGACATATATTGAGTGCATAACAGAGACAGGTATGATCTTATTAACAGAGTTCATAATATTATGAAGAGTGTCGTGCTCAGAATGCAACCTTGTGGAACGCCATTTTCTTGTGCAAATGTGCGTGAAAGTATTGTGCCGAGACGTACTTGAAATGTTCTATTTGACATGAAATCACATAGACAATTTAGCCTTCTGCCGCGAATTCCCAGGTCAGCCAGGTCTCGTAAGATTCCATATCGCCGCGTCGTATCATAGGACTTTTCTAAATCGAAGAAAACCGCCAGACAATATTGCTTGTGTAGAAAGGCGTCACGTATTTCCTGTTCTAGTCGCACGAGATGGTCGACGGTGGAGCAACCCTTTTTGTATCCGCACTGGTGCATGTCTATTAGGCGTCTTGTTTCAAGGATAAATGTGAGTCTTATGTTTGTCATACTCTCATAGGATTTAGCAAGACAGCTTGTTAATGCAATGGGTCTATAGATACTAGGGGATGTTGCGGGCTTACCAGATTTTAGAAAAGGCACTACTATCGCATTTTTCCAATCTGTGGGCATTACCCCAGGCTCCCATATCATACTGAAAAATTTAAGAAGTGTCCCTACCGATGCTTGAGGTAGGTGTGCCAGCCTTGTGTAGTGGACACGGTCAAGACCTGTTGCCGTTTTTTTACCGGTAGAGAGAACTCTGTTCAATTCATGAATTGTGAGGGGGTTATTACACACTTCAGCTGAAGCCCCAGTGGTGGGCAGTCTCTGTTTCTCCGCCGATTCTTTATATTTTAAGAATGAACTTGAATAGTGTGCTGAGCTGGAGATGTAAAAGTGTTCACCTAATCAGTTGGCCTGGTCCTGTAGTATTGTATGTGTGCCTGGGCATGTAAGTAGTGGTATTGTGTAAGATGAGTACTCTCCTCTAAATTTCCTCCCCTGGTCCCACATTCGTTTCGATGTTACGGTACTATTAATTGAAGAGATGTATTTTTGCCATGATGACTTTTCAGCATGTCTTCGAATGAACCGTGCTTTGGCTTTGGCTTGTTTGAAGGTTAACAGGTTGCTATTGGTCGGGTACCTTCGTAGGATTCCCCAGGCCTTATTTTGTGCTTTTTTAGCGTCACTACACTCCTTCGTCCACCAGGGGTTTAGCTTTTTGTGCACAATACCCGATGACTGGGTATGGCCTTTTCTGCCGCACAGATTATAAACTCAGTGATTTTTTTATTCAGTTTGTCAATATTTAGCTTTGGCGAAAAGACATCTTCCAGTATCACGTTCTCCATAAAGACCGGCCAGTCCGCGAGCTGTAATTTCCATCGACGTGCTCTAGTTACTAGAGTTTGTGGTCATGATAGGAGTTTGATGAGTGCGGGTAAGTGGTCGCTACCACATGAAGTGTCGAGAACTTCCCATTCAAGATCAGTAAAAAGTGAAGGCGAGCAAAAAGCTGAATCTAAACAACTAAAAGTGCGGGAAGTTGGTGAAAAGTAGGTCGGGGCACCTGAATTTAAAGGGCAGATATCATTGGATAATATAAAACCTTGAACCAGCTGTCCTCTTTGGTCAGTTTTGACACTACCCCAAAGAGTACCATGAGCATTAAAATCCCCTACTAAAACAAATGGTTCTGGTAACTGATCTGTTAGATTTTCTAAGTGTTTAGTACTAAAATATGTGTGGGTGGAATATACAGTGAACAAATGGTGATGGTTTTGTAAGATAGAATGGGGACAGCTACGGCCTCTAAAGATGTATTCAATTGGACATTCGGGTAGGAGTGCTGCCCTGCACGATTATAGCCGCTCCACCTGACAAAAGGCTGGAACATTCGCGATCCCTTCGGACAACGGTGAAACCTTTGAGAATTTGGCTATTTTTTTGGACCGAGATTTGTTTCCTGGAGACATACAGCAACTGGTGAAAAGCTGTTGATGATGTCTTTGATGTCACCAAGGTTGTGTATGAGACCTCTACAATTCCAATGGATGATGAAAGCCATTTTGAAATTGAAAGGTAGGAAATGGCACTACGGAAAGAATAATAGGTGAGATGTTAGGTGACATGGATTTAAAAAGGCTAATACAAATGAGCGATAACCTTTAGGTTATCGCTTTCTTATTTTGAGTTGTTATTGGGATTTTGTCCCTCTTACCGCGCTTGAGAGAGCGCTTGTCCTTCGGTGTCAACGACACCGGGGTTTTTGTGTCGACCTCCATCGCTCTCTCTGAGGAGCTGGAAGACCAAGAGTTTGACGCCGAGACACGCGCCTCGGGCCTTGGAGTTCGCTTGATTTTAGGGCCCTGCGGCACTGGTGTCTGCAGGGCCTCTGAAGAGAATGGAGCAGCGCCGGCTGCTTCCACCACGGGGGCGGGAGGAGTCACGGCGGGACCACTATGCGTGGTCTCGGAGGGCTCCTGAGACCTCTGTGACGCTGCCCCCATCTGCGTCACATCGGCATAACTTCTTCGAGGAAGGTACGATAGCCGCTTTCTGGCTTCGCTGAACGAGATTTTCTCTTCGACAGAGCAATGACTTCTTTTTCTTTTTCCCAGCAAGGGCAGGACCGCAAGTAAGATGGATAATCTCCCTTGCAGTTAACACAATTTGGGGATGAGGTGCAATTCTCAGATTGGTGTTCGTTGGAGCTGCATTTAGCACAAGTTGTTTGTCCTCGGCATGCATGTGAAGCATGTCCAAACCTTCGGCACTTGAAACATCGTCTGGGGTTTGGAATATGTGGTCTCACATTGACTTTAACATAACCTGCATCGAGCGAGGTAGGCATTACGCTTGTTCCGAATGTGAGTATAACATGTTTGGTGGGGATTTCCTGATCGTTTCTTCGGATTACTATTCTTTGTACTTTGGTAACATTTTGTTCCTGGAAACCTTCCAGGAGTTCCTCGTCGCTTAAACCTATAAGGCCTTTTTCAGATATTATTCCCCTGTTTGTATTAAGTGTTCTGTGGGCTGCAACAGTCACTGTCGCCTCGCCATTACTGGTAAGTTCAGCCAGCTTATCTGCTTGATCTTTATTCATTTCTAGGAGCAGGTCCCCGCTACACATTTTGGAGGCTTTGTATGTCTGTCCGATTTTATATTTCAGGCATTTGGCTACCAGGAACGCAGAGAGCTTTCTAACGGGCGTGTTACTTTCACTGTGGACTACATACTATTTAGGGAAAGATGGAGCGTTGCTACGAAAGGAGAATTGGAATGGTACTTCGGTGCGGCATCTTTTCAGAGGCCGATCATAGACTACAGAGGCTTGTGCTGCCATAGGAAAATGTGTGTTCGGCAACAGCGCCGACCGCCCACCATGGAGCCCAACGAAGGGGACGTGGCAGAGCTTGCGTAGAAGTCTGCATGAGCCACTCGTACGCCATCACTATAACCAAATATGGTGTACCCAAAGTAGGATAGCCACACAAGGTTCACCCTTGCCGCCAAGGAAAAAGGAAGTAAACAGAAAAGAGAAGAAGATAGGAAAGGCCATAAATGAGAGAGAAAGACGAAGATTCGAGGAGAAAGAAGAAGAGGCGACTGCCGATTTCCCCCTGGTGGGTCAGTCCGGGGGTTGCGTCTGCGTGAAGCAGAGGACAAAGAGGTGTGTCGCCTAAGCCGGGGGCCTTAAAGGTCCAAACACCCGGCATCGGCTCAACCTCCAGGATTCCCCTTACCCCGGATACGGCTAAGCCGCGCACGGCTACACGCGGGAGGGTCCAACCCTCGTGTGCTCGGGTACGTGGTGTGGCAACACACCATACGCCTGCGGACTCAGACGCCCCTGCGGGGTTTTGTAAAGTGTTCATAGACGATATTATCGTCTTCTCCAAACAGAGGCTGAGCATCAGGAACCCCTCTCTCAGGTATTAAATGCCCTGAGCTTGGCACACCTCAAGGTTACTTTTAAGAAAAGAGCATTCTTTCAAAGATAAGTTGTGTTTCTTGGAAGAGTGTTTGATGGGACTACCAAAAGCACGAAACAAGAGTCCATCGAGAGGATATCCCAACTAGTAAAACCATATGACGTCCATTCATTGCGTGTGTTTTTGGGAGTAGCGGGACATTTCAGACCTTTCATAAAGGACTTTGCCATAAAAACAAGATGCCTCATGCACCTAACGAAGAAAGAAGGTCCATTTGAGTGGGATGAGGAATGTGAGAGAGTCTACCGTGATCTGGTGCACATAATCTATGCTGACCCTATTCTACGCATACTAGATTTTACTTTACCATTTGAACTGAATACCGACGCCTCATACTGTGGAATAGGTACAGTCTTGTACCAGGAATGTTCAGAAGCATCCGCCGAGAAAAGCGACATGTAGTAGGCTACTACAGCTACACCCTCAAGCCACCTGAAGTCAACTACACCACAACTCAAATGGAAGCTCTTGCTGCCCTTAAAGCAATTCAGTACTTCCGTACGTACCTAGAAGGTGCGAAGTTTACTTTCTTCACCGCTCACCAGGCACTCTCTCATCTCTTGAATATGACCCAACCTAAGGGACGTATCGCCAGATGGGTGAACTACTTGCAGCAGTTCAATTTCACCATCTCCCACAGACCAGGACCCCTTTTGACTGATGCAGATGCATTGTCTAGACTGATGATACAGGCCAACAAAGAACAATCAGAAGAAATCAATGAAGCAAAATTGTTGGAAGGCATTGAACAATTTATTTTTATGGAAAGAGGCTATCAAGTCCCGCCAACGCTGTTTTCCAGGGTGCTTTATTTGTACCACGATAGGCCAGAATCTGGAGGACACGACGGATTTTGGCACACCTACAACAAGCTGGTCAAGAGATTTACGTGGCCTCACATGAAAGAAGACGTCAATCAGTACGTTCGTTCACGCCCCATTTGTCAAGTCAACAAAGTGAAATATAAGCAGCCTACGGACGCCATGATAATACCCTGCCACTCTAACGTGCCTTTTGAAGTTACACACCTGGATTTTGTCGAGGCAAATAAGAAACGAGAAGGAGTCCGAGAAACGCAAGCTTTTCTTCTGGCCATAGATGAATGCACCAGGATGGTGGCGGCACGGGCAGGAAAAGAAGATGCGAATGGTGTCATCGCCCTTCTCGAACGGGATATGTTTAGGACAACCAGGACGATCGTATGTGACAACGGTGCAGCGTTCAAGAGTGAAAAACTAGCAAGATGGGCTCGAGACCACAACATATCAATCAAATTCTGTGCGCCATACCATTCCTCGGCAAATGGGCTTGCAGAGCGTGCTATACGAGATGTGAAACAATACATCAAGATGTACGATAGTTGTTTCCCTGGTGGATGGAAATGCTCTTTAGAAGCAGCTATAAGACATAATAATCGCTCTTACACCAGTGGCTTGGGATGCAGCCTGCAGTTCGCGTCTTCAGGAGAAACCCCTATTCTTCTGGTGGACCGTGAACTGGGGCTGTTACAAAATCTCAAGATGGCCGAGGAGAGGAAACAAAAATCGCAGGAGGAGAGGTACCGTAAACGAATGAAAAAAATTTTTGACAGGAGACATTGCTCAAATATCCTAGACATTCAAGTTACCAACCTCATTCTAGCTAGGAAAAGTGTAAGAGAATCCAGTGCCAAATTTTATGGTCCTTACTCTGTGACATAGACAGCCACTCAGAAAGGAATATTGAAGACTGTGTGGTACATTGGTGAACGGGGCTCAGTTGAATGTGCTTCGATTGGAAACTTTTCAAGTATTACCACAGGAGGGGTTAGCAAGAGAAACCTGGAAGGGTGAAGCGGTATGAGCCTTCGAGTAGAAGATGAAGAAGCGCGGGAACCTGGAGAGAGGACAAGAATGAAGTGAGAATAAAAGGTAGACGAGATGGACTCCAGTTCCACAGCAATGCTTTACGTCTATTGTGTCCTTTAACTACGAAAGCTACGCCACCGCTATAATGCAGCGGTGGCGTAGAGCTAGAACACCCGCCTCGCATGCAAGAGATCCGTGGTTCGAATCCCGGTGCCGCGCAATGTTCCACCGGATTTAAAACAAATATCCGCGTGTTGATAAAATTCCATAAGCAGGCCTGGAGTGTGGCCTGATCCCGGTGACCAGAACCGGTAACGCACTCCCTCACTAGAGCAGGTTTGGCCACAACCTCCTATATGAACACAACAATCAAACCCCGGCCCTCAGTCCCCAGCAGGGGCGAAGCAACTGACCACGGCGGCGGTAAGACCTGCGACGCAGCAGAGGGTGCTAAGAATCCCTGGCTCCGAACAGCCCGCCATTGGAATATGAACCTGGCAACGTTTAACGCTAGAACATTATCTAGTGAGGCGAGTCTAGCAGTGCTATTGGAGGAATTAGAGGGCAGTAAATGGGACATAATAGGGCTCAGTGAAGTTAGGAGGCCAAAAGAAGCATATACAGTGCTAAAAAGCGGGCACGTCCTGTGCTACCGGTGCTTAGCGGAGAGACGAGAACTAGGAGTCGGATTTCTAATTAATAAGAATATAGCTGGTAACATACAGGAATTCTATAGCATTAAGGATAGAGAGGCAGGTCTTGTTGTGAAACTCAATAAGAGGTACAAAATGAAGGTTGTACAGGTCTACGCCCCTACATCCAGTCATGATGACCAGGAAGTCGAAAGCTTCTATGAAGACGTGGAATCGGCGATGGGTAGAGTGAAAACAAAATACACCATACTCATGGGCGACTTCAATGCCAAGGTAGGCAAGAAGCAGGCTGGAGACAAGGCAGTGGGGGAATATGGCAAAGGCACTAGGAATAGCAGGGGAGAGTTATTAGTAGAGTTTGCAGAACAGAATAATATGCGGATAATGAATACTTTCTTCCGCAAGCGGGATATCCGAAAGTGAATGTGGAGGAGCCCGAACGGCGAGACTAGAATTGAAATAGACTCAATACTCTGCGCTAACCCTGGCATCATACAAGATGTGGACGTGCTCAGCAAGGTGCGCTGCAGTGACCATAGGATGGTAAGAACTAGAATCAGCCTAGACCTGAGGAGGGAACGGAAGAAACTGGTACATCATAAGCCGATAAATGAGTTAGCAGTAAGAGGGAAAATAGATGAATTCCAGATCAAGCTAGAGAACAGGTATTCGGTTTTAACTCAGGAAGAAGACCTTAGTGTTGAAGCAATGAACGACAATCTTGTGGGCATAATTAAGGAGTGTGCAAAGGAAGTCGGTGGTAACTCCGTTAGACAGGATACCACTAAGCCATCGCTGGAGACGAAAGATCTGATCAAGAAACGCCAATCTATGAAAGCCTCTAAACCTACAGCTAGAATAGAACTGACAGAACTCTCAAAGTTAATCAACAAGCGTAAGAAAGCTGACATAAGGAAGTATAATATGGATAGAATTGAACATGCTCTCAGGAAGGGAAGAAGCCTAAAAGCAGTGAAGAAGAAACTAGGAATTGGCAAGAATCAGATGTATGCGTTACGAGACAAAGCCGGCAATATCATTACTAATATGGATGAGATGGTTCAAGTGGCTGAGGAGTTCTGTAGAGATTTATACAGTACCAGTGGCACCCACGACGATAATGGAAGAGAGAACAGTCTAGAGGAATTCGAAATCCCACAGGTAACGCCGGAAGAAGTAAGGAAAGCCTTGGGAGCTATGCAAAGGGGGAAGGCAGCTGGGGAGGATCATGTAACAGCAGATTTGTTGAAGGATGGTGGGCAGATTATCCTATAGAATCTGGCCACCCTGTATACACAATGCCTCATGACTTCGAGCGTACCGGAATCTTGCAAAAACGCTAACCTAATCCTAATCCATAAGAAAGGGGACGCCAAAGACTTGGAAAATTATAGACCGATCAGCTTACTGTTCGTTGCCTACAAGGTATTTACTAAGGTAATTGCAAATAGAATCAGGAACACCTTAGGCTTCTGTCAGCCAAAGGACCTGGCAGGATTCCGTAAAGGCTACTCAACAATAGACCGTATTCACACTATCAATCAGGTGATAGAAAAATGTGCGGAATATAACCAACCTTTATATATAGCTTTCATTGATTACGAGAAAGCGTTTTATTCAGTTGAAACCTCAGCAGTCGTGGAGGCATTGCGGAATCAGGGTGTAGACGAGCCGTATGTAAAAATACTGAAAGATATCTACAGCGGCTCCACAGCCACCGTAGTCCTCCATAAAGAAAGCAACAAAATCCCAATAAAGAAAGGCGTCAGGCAGGGAGATACGATCGCTCCAATGCTATTCCCAGCGTGTTTACAGGAGGTTTTCAGAGACTTGGTTTGGGAAGAATTGGGGATAAGAGTTAATGGAGAATACCTTAGTAACTTGCGATTCGCTGATGATATTGAGTTGCTTAGTAACTGAGGGGACCAACTGCAATGCATGCTCACTGACCTGGAGAGGCGAAGCCGAAAGGTGGGTCTAAAAATTATTCTGCAGAAAACTAAAGTAATGTTTAACAGTCTCGGAAGAGAACAGCAGTTTACGATAGGTAGTGAGACATTGGAAGTGGTAAGGGTACACATCTACTTAGGACAGGTAGTGACTGCGGATTCGGATCTTGAGACTGAAATAATCAGAAGAATAAGAATGGGCTGGGGTGCGTTTGGCAGGTATTCTCAGATCATGAACAGCAGATTGCCATTATCCCTCAAGAGAAAAGTCTATAACAGCTGTGTCTTACCAGTACTCACGTACGGGTCAGAAACCGGGAGGCTTACAAAAAGGGTTCTACTTAAATTGAGGACGACGCAACGAGCTATGGAAAGAAGAATGATAGGTGTAACGTTAAGGGATAAGAAAAGGGCAGATTGGCTGAGGGAACAAACGCGAGTTAACGATATCTTAGTTGAAATCAAAAAAAGAAATGGGGGCATGGGCAGGACATGTAATGAGGAGGGAAGATAACCGATGGTCATTAAGAGTTACGATATATATATATATATATATATATATATATATATATATATATATATATATATATATATATATATATATATATATATTTCTCGTGAAACATTTAGTGGAACATGACATTACAGAGAAAACGCCACAGTCCCAGAAATAGTGTTCCATATACCTGTACCTATTTTCTCGAACATTGTTCCACACACCTGCAGCTTGATCCAAAAGTAACAGGTGAAATGCTCCATATAGTAGATAATAATATGTGGAACACTGTTCCGCAAACCAGGGGCTTTTTCAGTGGTAATATTTCAATGTGAGTATAACCACACAAAGCTCGAATAGAGGGCTCACCTTTCTATATATTTTGTGATTTTATACTGAACCTCGTTTCGTATATGTAAGCGGAAAATATTTGCAAATGTTTTCCACTTACTGCTGTAAGTGGGACGAGACTGTGGGCTCGTGTATAAAAATTCGTGTTCCCCTGTAACTTGTTTGCATGCACGCCATTTTTTGCAGTGCCTCTAAACAGAAAGCGTAAATTGTTCAACTGAATGCCTGATTGTTGTTTGCGTCATGAGAAATCCTTCACCGACACGAACTAGCATAGCTCTGGGCAAACGGATAGGAACGAAAAAAATACGCACTTTATCGCTTTTGTCTCAATGTACGTCCTGTAAGCCGTAGTGAGGGATCCGGTGTAGAAGACGTAGTGCGGGCGATTGGGTTTTATCGTCATGTCGATCTTCCACTTGATGTCCTGCAGAAGACAGCGAAGAACGTTTGAAGGAGTTGGCTCGAGAAGAGAGAGAAAGCAAGGACAGGAAAGGCAAGGAGGTCTACCAGAAGAGCACATGGTTTGCTACCCTACACTGGGGATGAGGGAAAGGGGAATAGAAAGAGGAAGAAAGGGAGAGAGTAAGCACTGAGTGCGTGTGGGAGGAACACTGTAAACAGGGACATAGAGTTGAAAAAAAAAGGCTTCGATTACTTTTCATCGGTTCTGTAAATGTCTTTTTACGTGGCCGGTCCTTGTATAGTTAAGGACCTGTCACGGTGCGTAGTGACTATGGCGTTCTGCTTAGTTACTAAACTGGAGGTCACGTGCTCGATCCTGGCCTCGGCGGCCGAAGTTCGGTGTGGGCCGAAGCGCAAAAATGCTCGTGTACATACATTTAGATGAACCTTTAAGAACCTTAGCTGATCAAAATTGATCCGCAATCCCCAACTACGGCCTTCCTGATATTGAGATCGTAGTTTTAGAACGTAAAACCTTAGAATTTTTTTTACCCAAGGCACGCCTAAATAAGATGAGAAACTACTCAAGTAAGCCGATAGAACTATGATCTCGACAATGAGAAGTGTGAAGGTGTTGCTGCGACCGTAAAGCTATATGCTTGCAATGCTCCGAGCATCCGTGTGCAAGCACAGGTGGTGCAATTTGGTGTGTCTAGAAAATGACTTGGCACAAAACGTTATCGTGGCTACCGAAATAAAGCTCGTGTTGTAATTGATCGTCAGTAAAGCAGCGCTGGTTTTCATGCAGTAAATATTGCGAGGTACTCTTTAATAATAATATTTGGGGTTTTACGTGCCAAAACCAGTTTCTGATTATGAGGCACGCCGTAGTGGAGGACTCCGGAAATTATGACCACCTGGCGTTCTTTAACGTGCGCCTAAATCTAAGCACACGGGTGTTTTAGCACTTCGCCCCCATCGAAATGCTGCCGCCGTGGCCGGGAAGTACTCTTTTCCAAGATGTAACATATGATAGAATACTATATATACAGTGCCTTTTTATTCATGGGCAAGTTAAATTATTATTATTATTATTATTATTATTATTATTATTATTATTATTATTATTATCTTGATATTTTTCATAGCTCCCTGTCATAGTTTTTTACCGAGTTTGCGTTGTGTTATAGTTCTACACATCGTTAACTGCACTCCTCATTTTTCTTTGGTATCCACTTTGCGCTTCGTTGTACATGCATTCTTTTTTTCAAGAGTGTACTTTTTATTCATTGTTCTTTTTTACTCATATTCCCCAGCGTTATTTCTTTTGTGTGTGTTTTGCCACTTCAATGTATGCGTGCACCAGCCCTCAGACGTCATGGTGGTTCCTGGGCACGGTATAAAATGTATCGATTGATTCATTCATTCCCTGATTGATTATTGATGAGAAACGTCGAACGACACGTCGAGCGAAAAAGTCTCGCGTCTGTCGTCTGTAGCGGCGCAATGGTGCCTAAGCTCCCATTGCCATTGGCTGCGACGCCACGTCACAAGGTGCGACTCGGCGGAGCAGCGTGAGCGAAAGGCAGCACCTGCTGCAGCGATAGCGCGCCAGGTGCCGTGTGAGGGGAGAGGGCATCGCCGCGACGCCACTTCGCTCTCGCTCCCGCTCTCTGCACGAGTGCTCCTCGACAAAGCAGCGCGGGCGAAAGGGAACACCTGCTGCCGCGATAGCGCGCCAGGTGCCGTGTGAGGGGAGAGGGCATCGCCGCGACGCCACTTCGCTCTCGCTCCCGCTCTCTGCACGAGTGCTCCTCGACAAAGCAGCGCGGGCGAAAGGGAACACCTGCTGCCGCGATAGCGCGCCAGGTGCCGTGTGAGGGGAGAGGGCATCGCCGCGACGCCACTTCGCTCTCGCTCCCGCTCTCTGCACGAGTGCTCCTCGACAAAGCAGCGCGGGCGAAAGGCAGCACCTGCTGCAGCGATAGCGCGCCAGGTGCCGTGTGAGGGGAGAGGGCATCGCCGCGACGCCACTTCGCTCTCGCTCCCGCTCTCTGCACGAGTGCTCCTCGACAAAGCAGCGCGGGCGAAAGGCAGCACCTGCTGCAGCGATAGCGCGCCAGGTGCCGTGTGAGGGGAGAGGGCATCGCCGCGACGCCACTTTGCTCTCGCTCCCGCTCTCTGCACGAGTGCTCCTCGACAAAGCAGCGCGGGCGAAAGGGAACACCTGCTGCCGCGATAGCGCGCCAGGTGCCGTGTGAGGGGAGAGGGCATCGCCGCGACGCCGCTTCGCTCTCGCTCCCGCTCTCTGCACGAGTGCTCCTCGACAAAGCAGCGCGGGCGAAAGGCAGCACCTGCTGCAGCGATAGCGCGCCAGGTGCCGTGTGAGGGGAGAGGGCATCGCCGCGACGCCACTTTGCTCTCGCTCCCGCTCTCTGCACGAGTGCTCCTCGACAAAGCAGCGCGGGCGAAAGGGAACACCTGCTGCTGCGATAGCGCGCCAGGTGCCGTGTGAGGGGAGAGGGCATCGCCGCGACGCCACTTCAGTCTCGCTCCCGCTCTCTGCACGAGTGCTCCTCCACAGAGCAGGGCGGGCGAAAGGCAACACCTGCTGCGGTGCTTGCGCTCCAGCTGTTTCTTGAGGAGAGAGCGGATCGCCACGTCTGTGGCATGCGGCGTTGGCGCCGCAGGCTGCTGCTTCTTGCTGGCTCGGGAAGCACGTGCGACTATCATACATAACTAGCAGCGAAAAACTCGAAGGTCCGCTCAGCTCCGTTCAATTGAACATTGATGCTTTGGCATTTACTACTCATAAGAAGTGCTCAGGTGTCCTCGGTTATTTTCTTTTCAGGATGCTGATTTTTTCATAACTCGCTGTCATTGTTCTTATATTCCCCTGCCATGTCTCTTAATGTTTGCGTGTGCCAACCCTCAGACATCATGATTGTTCCCGGGCATGGTAAAAATTATTGTTGTTGTTGTTGTTGTTGTCCTGCAGCATGGCACCCAGTAAGGAAGCATCATGCTTGTTCTGTTCGTGCCCAGTTTCCGGAAAACACCAGATCTTGCACTCTGAAAGATCTAAGCAACGTGTACATGCGAAGTGTGTAACTTGGCCAGGTGACGAACTGAAGGTTTTGAAGTCTGGACCGCGTTCCTTTTGCTGCAGTTTGTGTGACCTAACACAGCGGGCTATTAAGCATGGTGGCCACTAGCCGAAGACGTGCTCCCTGCGGCTTTTCCGTTACCAAACCGGTTCCCTCTTCTCCTCTTGTGCACCACTAGGGGACCTTGACGGGGACATGACCGGTGTGTGTCGCCTCCTCGACGCGCTAGAGGGAATCTCGTTCCTGTGCGAAGTTTCCCAACTGCGAGAGCAGACTAAACTATCTTCGCAGGGTTCATTCACGGGGCGTGGAGCAACACGCTCAAGTCGTCGCCTCCCTTCGAGCGAAGGTTCGTTGCCTGCGCGACGAGCAGTCACGATGTGCAACTATGGTGGCTAGAAGGGTGCAATGTGACGGGTGGGAGCCGGCGGGGCGCATGGAGGCGTGATGAAAGTTGAAGATGGCACTACTTGGAGCCGGTGTGCACCTTTCGCGGCTTTTGGACGGAGCGGCGCACGGCGGCTGTGCCGTGAGTCGCTTTCACTTTGCCTCGCGTTTGAACTTTTCACGTAATACGTGGTGCAAACAACACAAAGTGCTTGCTGCTTAGAGATACATTATTAATTAAGGTGGCACTTCTTTGGAGGGCAGAGAATGTTAAGATGCGTTATTCGCAACATCTAAACGCGTAGCAGATGTCTAGCCATGCGATTTAAAAGAGGAGGAACATCAGATCTGAGGGCAATGCTGGACGAGTTCGTTTTTGATAAAAGGCTTGGTGTTAGCGCAAGCGAATGTGGACCGTGAACGGAAACAACCCGAAATGCAGACTTTCAACTTTGGTCATTCGGTCATCTGCCGCAAATATAGCCAGGGGGCGCCCAGAAAATTGTGCACGGAAACATAAAAACAATGCTAAGGCTGCGCACAATAAGCCCGGAACAACATCACCGCATCGTTCATCAACGTCATGCGCCAGCAACATGCCCTTAGAAAGGTTTAGCTTTGCAAAAAAGAAACAAAATTAGGTACATATGCGGGAGCTTTGGCGAACCTCAGCATGTACAAAATATCTTCCATCCCTGCTTTTGTTCTACAGATCTACAAGAAAAGAGGAAACGTTTTAATATATACTACATTATTCCACATGCACTAATCAAGCTGAGCTTGGCAGTAGGGTCTACTTCGCTTTCCTTAACTTCAAGTGTTTTTGACGCTCCCTTTGAAGAGCCTTGTCCTTGTTGAAAGATTTTGTGAAAAAGTGTAGCCTAGTTAACACCACAAACTAGATAATTTTTACAGTGGGCTCTTTAGGATGGAGCTCGCATCCCACTCGGCTGAGTGTTAAACTGCTCAAGAACTGCATAAAATCATGCATACTGAAAGCATAAAGCTTCCCTGTTCAAAAGAAAAAAATGATGTGAATGTATCCGCTAGCACTTTCATGAGCTCCAGGGTACAATAGGCCTGTCAAATTTTTGCGTGAACATGCTGTCTGCATCGCCTTCAACTGCTTCACTGGTGACTGCGAAGCCACAAGGACAACGTTGGCAAGACATTTCGCCGCCAAACTATAAAAAACATGTTCCCGCTTTCGACGCAATGAGTGCACACCGCGTTATCTGCACATTAAACAGGAACAGCCCAATACGGTGCACTACCGTCCTCCAAATAATCACAGCGTCACATGTGCGACGCTTTCCCGCTTTCAAGTGATCCCGATCGACGTGAAAACAAGCGCGGTATGCACGCGAATGGTATCCCGGAAGACCTCGCTAGCGCTACTCTGGTAAGGGCCGCGCCACGGCTTGTCCTTGCACACCAGCACGCTTCAGTGCCCCTGGCGGTGGCGGAAAATTTCATCGCTCATCGCACCTCTCACCCACACGGCGCAGACACGCCGCCCGTCACACTGCCCCCTCGTAGCCACCATACTGCAAGTACCACACCTGGGGAGACATGTAGATTGCGGAAGGCTACTTGACTACTTGACCTTGACTACTTTTTCTTCTGCCTCAACGCGACTTGTAGCTGTATTTCAACGCACACCTGAAAAACCAACTGCCATTTCGCAATGCGATTTCGTTTCCTCCGCTGAAAAGCCCCCGACACTAAACCAAAAAGCAATAGTCCGGCTATGGTTGGAAACCTAAAGACTTCGACGTTATCTGTAGCTCAATAGGCCTATTTTTGTTTCCGAGTTGAGCAAAGAAACAACCTCTTCCGATCAGGCGAAGCACTTGAAAGCGTTGAATATCTCTCCCCTCTCTTGCCAGCGACTTAGAGCATATTATCAGTCGCATATTTCTTTTCATCTAGCCGTCGATCATGAAGCCTTTAAGCGCCTGAACGACCCGTCAATGTGGCATATGGCATGCCTGTTCAAACCGTTCCGTGGGGGGGCTGCACGACGACATGCTTTCGACATAACCCCTACTGATCAAAGTGTCGCGTAATTTGGACATCTTTTAAAGAACGCTGTGGACTTCGCACTAAGGTACGCGAATTTTTCTAAGGTGTCATTTTGTCTTCCTTTCCTCTTTTTGTAACTTCTGCAACTTGGCGATACAGTGTTATGCCCTTTTGAGACTTTTTTCCACCGCACTAAAACACAGAAGATGTACAGAAGGTGATTTGCCTAAACGTCAGCCTAGTGCGCTATGAAAAAGTGTCAATTGGAGCATTCTATCTGCCGCAGAATATTTCCTTGTTTTGTTTCATGAGATCATCCCTTCTATTGAAAGTGTAATATCTTCCCATAGCAAGGAATCTTTCTTCGTGAATTTCATGCGCCTGAAATTGATTGACACACACTTAGTTATTCTCATTACAATGATTAAGTAGGGAACAAATGTACGCTGTTGTTCAACTTTCTAGCCTTCTCTTTCCTTCAGCAGCATAACCTGATCGCCAATTTTAGTGATCTTTGCCTTTTGAATGCTCGAGTTATAGGTTCCTGTCGGTCCGACGTTTTTTTTTTCTTGTGCGTGATAAGTTTCATGCGTCACTAAAGATAACTGCCTCTGGGTCAGCCCTTAGGCAAAGCTCCTCCAGAGCCATAAATGAATCCTGTCGCTTTGTTTTCGAGCGTTGTGAATGTCTTGGTTTCTGTGATTCTTGTTCACCGCCGACTGGTCACTAACTACGCACAAAACCAATGTCAACGATCAAGTAGCTGTGTTTACGGAGCTTGTTTTGAGCAGCATGCATGCACAAATACATTCCCCAGTACGGACCTAAACACTCTAAACATCCCCGCTGGTTCTCCTCTGAACTTATAAATGCCCTAAGCATAAACATCGCGCGCACCGAAAATCTGGAAGTACTGTGTCTAATGAGGGGATAGAAGAATTACGCTTTTTGCGGGCTGTATACGAACGCCCATATAAGCGGAAGAACGACTCACGTATTGCATTCTTGGAAAAAAGCGCCTCCGACCGGCCGACGCCATTTTGGACGTAAATCCGCAAGCGCTCTAGTGAACGCGCAGGGAGTTTTCGCCTGCTCTACTCTAGTGGAGTAGGAGTCCAAGCAGTTGGTGAACGCTGGGCCGCCCATTTGGCGTCCTTGTATAAATCTTCAGGTGTCAACGCTGGCGTCATTCAGCCGCACATGAAGACTCCTACATCTAGTGTTGTATTGCTTGATGAAAAACCTCGTTCACAAATGCCTTAAGCGGTTGAAGCCTTCCCTTCCTACGGCCCTGGTGGCATCCCCTGTACAGCACTAAAAGCTCACGGCAGTATATTTGCCCGAGTGTTCGCATCTACATTTAATAACTTTTCAAATGCTTCCACTTTCCCTCACACGTGGCAAACTGCTCGTGTTTTCCTGTATTTAAGTCTGGCTATAAAACAGATGTCTCGAATTATTTTCACTGCAGCACATCTTAGAGGTTTGAGCTTGCTGTGAAGAACTCACTGATTCTGAATAAGCATCGATTGCACTCCGGCCGTTCCACTGTCACCAACCTCGTAAGTGTCATGACACAGGCCTCTGTACCGGTAGTTCAAAGGAACAAGTTGACACTATTGTCTGTGATTTCAGGAAAGCTTTGGTGTAGTCAGCCACTCACTGCTCCTGATCAAGGTTGCGCACTTTGGTGGTGACTCGTCATTTGTCAATGTCTTGCGCAGTTATCTTTCTGATAGATCATGTTATCCTAGCGTCAACGGCGAAACGTCTATTTACATGGCAACTAGTGGCGGTCTTCAAGGATCAGTATTAGGACCACTACTTTTTTTGCTATAAATATTACATTCTTCCCGCTATCCGAAACACTTCTTTCCTTCTATATGCGAATAGCATTGAGATTTTAAAGAAAATTCACATTGTTGATTACTGTCCCACTCTGCAGTCGGAACTGTTTTTTTTCAATAAATAGCGCAAACAGAATACCCCCCCCCCCCCCACCCCTTTTCAATGCCGCTGATACCAAAGGCATGGCTTTCACACACAAAACAGCAACCATTTCTTTTCGTTGTTCTGTAGATTCCGTACTGGTGTGTAAGGTTTGTGAGATCGATGATCTGGGTGTACTTTTTGTACAACCTTATACTTTTCTTGCACTTTACACTTTCGACACTATAGACGTTGCAATGCGCGGTGTGCGCTCTCTGGACTGTGTTTGCAGACTATCTAGGAAATTCAAGCCTCCTACACCGATCTGCAAGTAGTACACAACAATATGTCTTGCTCAACTCGAATACGCCTCGACTGTGTGGAATGGCTTTTCTGTATCCGACAATGACATTGTGGATTGGATCCACAATGTCACATGTCCAAAGCTTATATCATCACCGCTTTGCCAACACGGACTCTGTACATTGTTCAAGCACTGTTGGATTATTGTCGTTACCCTTGCTTCACAATCGACGTAATCGCGCTGACCTTCTTTCTATTTATTTCACTTTTTTTTAAACTGCTTCACGGTATCCTCACCTGCCCCGAACTCCTCAATTGCAGAATTTGTCGTAGTCCGCGTAAAGTGACCAGAGAAAATATACCTTTCCATGTTTCTGCCTGTCACCACCAACACTCAACAGTCCACAGAATACTCAATCTTTCTAGCGCTTATTTTCATGATCTTGATATTTTGATAACTCGTTGTTATCGCTCTTTTTCGAGCTTTGCGCTGTTGTGTCATAGTTTCACATGTTGTGGAAGTGGCCTTCTCCTCCTTTTTCTTTTGTATTCACCATGCGCCTTGCTGTATATACAGTCTTCTTTTCAAGATTGTTCTTTAGATTCATGGCGTTTCTTACTTATATTTCCCTGCCGTTTTCTGAACGTATGCGTGCGCCAGCACTCAAGCCTGATGGTTGTTTCTGGGCACGGTAAATAAATTATGTATTGGTTATGTGATTGATTATCATATCTTTAGTTACATTTCTCAAGATTGCCACTCCATGCTTGTCTTATCTTTTTTATTTTTGTGCAGCCGCCAAACTTCAATGAAGACTGCTTTAGAAACGTTCTAGGTCTGTCCCACAAATCTTGATGCTATTCCGTCATGCGCAACAATGCTTATCTTGTTGCGCCATGCATCGTCCAGTCCCCCTTAAGTGTTTGACTCTGGCAGCACAGAAACGCAGCATTCGTTCCGCTAACTTCACCAAGCGCAGCTTCAACTTTTCCCCTTGGGGATAACGTTGGCTTCTACCATTACTTTTAAATCGCTGACTGCTCTTTTGTGGAAGGGAGATTGATGTTGATGAACAAATTCATTTGTTCACGAAAGTCATTGAAGATGGCATGCACATGTTCATAATTAAGAAAGCGCTCAACAAGTAACTGTTCCCTTAGCGGTGTTTATGAAGAACTAAAAACGAAAATAACACAGAAAGACTATGCACACGGGAAAGATGGGCAAACAAACCTAGTTATGTGGAAACTTGAATTTAGGCGCTGTTTTTGTGTTTGCAAATTTTATTATTAAAATGATCGCTACTACAACCACATTGTCGAAGCCAGATAACGAGTTATCCAAATATTATAAGAGCTACGTGCGCTCTCACTCTTCTAAGAAGATCGGCGAAGATGTCTACCTTGTTGATAAAAATGGCCAAGTCTAGAACACTGCTGATGCCGTTGCAGAACATTTCCGTTCTGTATATAGCCTAAAAGGTGATTCTACTTCAAGTAACCTACCTGCTCAGCCTGCTACAGTGCGTGCGCTATCAGTCATGAAGACCTTGATTTCTAGTGTAGGAAGCGCCTCAAACCTCTTTGTCTTGTGTCGCTGATGGTATCTCTCCCGTACTGCTTAAGACGTACGGATGCATACTTATCCCCATTCTTACAAGCATCTTCAACAGCTGCCTAAAATCTAGTGCGTTTGCTAGCGCGTGGAAGGTATCACGGGTAGTGCCCGTACACAAATTGGGTAGCAGAAGTGCACTTATTGGCTACCGGCTCATACCTATCCTCTACGCTGAGTCAAAGCGTTAGAATCTATATTTCATTTCCTGATTGCTGTTAGTGCTAGAAGCACCTTACTGAATGAACAGCCCGGATCTGTATCAGGGCTCTCCACAACAAACTTGATCACACTTATGACCCATGTCTCCAGTGTGGTACCTAGTACAAGCCAATTAGACGCTCTTTAAGAGGCAAAGTAATGTTACATATGAAGTAGTTTGCCACGACATTCCACAACGAAGATCACGCAAACGCACATGCACATGCCACCACTGCCCTGGTATCAAATTACCTGATAGATCGTACTTTGATGGCAATTATGGACGGAGCTCTGTTAGCTATGAAAATACCAGCACAGTTCTTGGTCCACCTATGTTCCTACTTTCATAAGTAACCTTCCGTCAGCAATTCAACATTCTGCATTCCTTCTATATTCTGACGACTTGAAGCAAGTCGAGATTGTGAACAGTGTTTACGACTGCAGCCTCCAAGCAGACATTCTCTCATTCACAAACTGGTACAGAGACAATAAGCCCCTCTTAAATGCTTCCAAAACTATGTTATTCGATCAAATGCGGAAAACATACCATGCGTAATCTTCATACACCCTTCAGGTTGCTCCACTGCCGAGGGTCCATGAAGTTCAAGATCTTGGTGTATGTTTCGACAGAACGCCAAGTTTCCATTCACACCCGAAATATGTGAAACAACGCGCCTTTCGCGCTCTTCGTATTGTTTGCTATATATCGCATGACTTCCACTCCTATGCTGCATTTCCGAAATGGATTCCACTGTGTGCATTCCACTACTAGAGTTTGCCTTTGTGGTTTGAGGTAGAGCGCGCAAACATAATTTTTGTCCTCGTAGAACGCGTCCAGATAAATGAATATCTACATTAGTTCGATGGCGAACAAGAAATCATAGAAACCAAAATATTCACCACGCTTGAAAACAAAGCGACAAGATTCATCTATGCCTCTGGAGGAGCTGTGCCTCAGGTTTGACCCGCAGGCAGTTATCTTTAGTGAGGCATGAACCGTATCACGCACAAGAAAGAATGGCGCACCGACGAGTATCTATAACTTGAACATTCACAAGGCAAATGTTACATGTTCCTGCCAATCATCACCGACACTCAACCGTACACAGAATAATCAGTCCTTATAGAGTTCATTTTCATTGTTTATAAGTCGCTGTCACTGTTCTTTCTCGTGCTTTGCGTTGTTGTTTTATAGAGTTGCACAATGTTGAACTGCTTTTCTGCTTCCTTTCCTTTTGTATTTACCTTGCGGTTTGTTTTATGTTCACTCCTCTTTTCATAATTGTGCGTTTGATCATTGTATATTCTGGTTCAAATATGGTCCGCTGTATTCTTTAGGCATGCGTGCCACCAGCCCTCACACCTTAAGGTTCTTCCTGGGCGCGGCAAATGAATAATATAGTAACTGATTATTATTATTATTATTATTATTATTATTATTATTATTATTATTATTATTATTATTATTATTATTATTATTATTATTATTATTATTAAGACATTTAGTTCCTCTATAAGGAGGCCCGTGGAAACTAATGAGCAACTATTTCAATGAGCCTTTTTGCTGCACATGGCAACTGGTGACCCTTCACAAGACAGGTAATCAAAAAGACATTTTCTTGATGCGTACGAACAGAAAAATGAAACAAAGAAAAACATATAGGCGACATACTTATCAGATCAGCTTCTATTTTGCTTGTAAGATCATTTGACTCCACGCTAGGGTAATGACACGTTAGATTGCTCTTTCCATACTGTTTCATTAGCGCAGCACTCCTTAAGGCTGGAAATGACCTTTATTAGGAAACAAATCAAGCTGAGCTGAAGACGAGGTGGGACTACCATTACTGGAGCTCCTTTATATTCGCTGCGAGGTTTCAATGTTCGATTGCGCTAATTTTCAGCGTTGAGTGAGAGCTCAAATAAGGAGCCGTTGGAGTTGTTTAATTAACGTAGCTTGCGCAAATCCACAAGTCCAAGATTAAAAAGACGGCCTAAGTATTCTAAATGCAGCAATTTGGTATTGCCCCAACAGTCACATTGTACTAAATCATGCGTTTGTGAATGGTGATTAAGCTAAATGACACTCATGCTTAGCTACTGAAACGCACGAGCTGTCTGCCTACGTGCGGGTTGTTTACTCTGAAAGGCGTTGAAAAAAAGTACAAAGATGTGTAAGTTAGCTGCATGCACATTAAGTAGCCTGTACCTGCCCCTCCCCCTGGCACAGTAAAATTCCATTTCTGCTTCGCCGCTTATGAAATAAAGAAGTTTCTGCTTGCAGTAGTACCCCAAAAGGAATACGTTTGCAAATATCTGTAGCGTCAACCAAATATTGACTCGCAGTACCTCTCCGTATGACGTCTTCTGTATACGTTTCCTGACGAGCGGATGCCCAACAAAAGGTCTCAAAAGAGCAGCACTATATTTTATACCAACGCACACTGCGAATTCTGGGGAGCATTTGTGCTCTAAGGCAGCGTACAGTGCGCCGCTATGTGAAACGCCATTTTAAACCTGGCAGCGTTTTTGCTGCTACCCTTGTGCTGTGAGCTCGATCGATCACGTTCGCGTGTGTTTGAGCTCTTTTGCGACTTAATTCCTAGCGCGAAGTAATCCTGACGCAAGACACGCCGTTTGATCGGTCACACTAACTCCTGCTTGGTCACTCTAATCGGCGCCATATCAGGGAAACCGGCCTTTGGAGATTACGGCCCCCTTTGAGAACCTCGATGCACGTCGAAATATCATTCGCATTTGTAGCAAAGATAAAGGACATGACGTTGAGTGAAGATGACGCTTTGGTCTCGTTTGACGTCACATCGCTTTTCACTAGTGGCCCAGTGGATTTGGCAGTAACCACGTGCAAAGAAGCCGTAGAAGAAGACAGTGGTCTTCCTGGTCGCACGCCCTTCGACGTCCCCGAACTTAGCGAGCTGCTGCGGTTTTGTCTAAGCAACACGTATTTTTCTTATGGCGGCAGCCTTTATCAGCAAGCGCATGGCACGGCAATGGGAGCGTTAATATCGGTCACCACGGCCAATCTAGTAATGGAAGCCTTGGAAGGGAAAGTGCTGGCCACATTTAACCCGGCACCTAAAGCTTTTTCATCGCTACGTGGATGACTGCTTCTGTATTTTGAAGGAAAAAGACATCCAACGCTTCTTGGACTGCCTGAACGCCCAAAATGCGCACATACAATTCACTGTGGTACACGAAAGGGACAACTCGTTGCCTTTCTTGGATGTACTGGTTCGTCGGGATGGGGGCGCTCTCGCATTCGCGGTATACAGGAAGCCTACACAAACAGGTCGTTACCTCAAGTTTAATTCTTGTCATCCTGTCGGCCACAAGACGTCCGTAGTGTCGTCCCTGATAACACGCTTCGGACGCGTCTGCTCAGGCGACGATGCCCTGAAAAAGGAATCACGGACGATCCACCGTGAACTAACCCGCAACGGCTACCCTAGTCGTTTCATATGCAGGACCGAGAAGCGGATATTAGAGCCAAGCTCGGAGAACAACGCGACAATCTGTGCACGTGCAGCCATCCTTTACGTCCAAGGAATGAGCGAGGCACTGTCGCGCGTATTTTCAAACTACGACTTGCGCATTGCCCACATCCCGGCCATCAAGCTCCGGAACCAGCTCATGAATGTGGAAGACAGGTTACCTGTTGAATCATTCCCAGGAGTTGTGTATGGGATACCATGCGCTGATTGCCACAAAGTATATATTGGTGAAACAGGGTAGTTCTCCAGGCTCCTCAAGGAACATAAACGTGACGTAGAAAATAATAGTGACACGATGAACGCCATTGCCGAGCATGCGCAATAACATAATCACAAGATTGACTGGGACAATGCCACTGTTGTTGCCAAAGAAAAGAACGCGTCATCCTGACGGCTGCTAGAATCTCTAATCATTCAATCGACGCCAGCTACGATGAACCGGACACAAAGGACTATGCCTGCCGTTTACGCACGGTCATAACGTCACGTGCTGGCTATATAAGTGACGACGATTTCCTGTCCAACTCAGTGAACAAGGAACCCGTACGCGGTTCCGAAACGTCAGATTATTCATCAGACTTGGTCAGAGACCGTGATTCCCTTCATTTCCATGCTTGGCCAGACGAACTTTCGTCGAACCTTTGATTATATCATACAGTTAGCGTTTTAAAAAAACGTTGGCCACTACAGTTGCCGCAACGAGTAAACCATACAGTCGGCCATACCATGCAGAACATGCAGGAAAAAAGCAGACCACTACAGTTGCCCGTGCAAGTACACCATACAGTTGGTCATGCCATACAGTCGGTGCAGAAAGAAAGCTGATCACTATAATTGCCCAAACAAATAAGTATACCATACAGTCTGCCATAGGATAAAGTCGGTGAAGAAAGAGAGCAGGACACTGAGAAAAGGTTGTAAGGGTATGAATTATATACCGGTTTACGTCCATATTTTAAGGGTGCAAGTTACCTCACGATCCAATACGCTGTTTTCTATGGCTTTCATGTCTCTATTTTAGAACTGCCTTATCTGCCTTCCACAAGCGTATACTTACACCAGACCGCTTACGTTAGGAGAAAACGGAAATAGCGCAAATTTCAATTTCGCGGCGCCTTCTTTCCGTAACAGTCTGAAGCTCTCGAATGCGTAGGGCGACTGCACGGCGCAGTGCGCACTCTACGTTGATTTCTTTGACTCACGAGTACGCTGGTACAGAAGTTCGCTTCCGTGGACAAATGAAGAGCACGGAAATACTAAATAGAGTAGAACGAGTAGAATATTGTCACGTCGCAGTGACGGTGAAACAACCACAGAGGCGCAACGCAGGACACGGGACTAACTGTTCATCGGGCGGACCTGTGGCCAGCAAAACAAGTACGCGCACAGCTCAGTGCCAGCGACGAGCACACTCGCCGATTGTCGAAATCCGGACCTGCGACTCAAACGCGTGGGCATTTCATGTATGCACGACTCGGTGAAGGTTCCAGCGTAATCGTTGGTGCCTGCGTGCCATCCGGGAAGTATATGCTGCACAAACCGTGTCCCTCCTATACACCCTCATTGCACGAGGTCCGGTCACTGCCGACCGCGGATAGAACCAGCGATAACGTTCGATAAACTTCCGAAACAAAACGACGGGTCTCGCGCTGAGCGATAAGGTTGCACTAGAGACTGGCTCGGGAAGAACGTTCACGATAAACAATTGACGCGCGTGCAAATACGTTGCTGCGCAAGTTGGTTGGAGTGTACGGGATGCCAACTACTAGATACGAACGGTACACACACACACACACACACACACACACACACACACACACACACACACACACACACACACACACACACACACACACACACACACACACACACACACAGACATATATATATATATATATATATATATATATATATATATATATATACAACATCCTTCCTGGCAGACAGCGTTTACAGTAATGCACAAGTTGTTTTGATACAATTCAACAGCACAAAGTGAAGACGGATAGAGCTAAACACGCCACCAAAACAGCCTACATGTAGGCAGCCATGTCTCACATCAATGGCCCTTCGGCCTCTCACTTCATACAGCTTCGCAACACCAATTTATATCAATGCGCATTTTGCACAAGTTTGTGGCATATGTCTCTGGAATGTTAGCGCTATGGTAAACATAATAATGTCAACACTGGCTGTACACTATCATGAGTATGCCCAGCAGGCCGCACGTTGTGGGCAAATGGCCACCGTTTCTAAATGTAATTAACTTGCACCTCTATGGGCTGACGTCGTTCTTTTGTAATCGTTGGACTTGACGTTGCCTATTGAACTCAAGAATATTGGCAGGAGTCAACCATTTTTCCACGAAATATGTCATCGCGAGATGCCGGTAAAGGCCGATCCACACGACGGACCAAGTCTGCGGGCCGATCGGTCACGTGATGCGACGTCAGGCTCGCCGCGGTCCGGTCCGGCGCAGAGTACATCCAAACGGCGGACCGCCATAGCAGACGGCAGAGCAGACCAACCAGCTGCACTAACGCTTTTTGCGTTATCATTGTAATCATTCCGGCTCGAGTCCCACAAAGCCGGGAACTGCTCAAGGAGGGATACAAAATAAGAAACCTCCTCGTCACTCCAAGAGGACATGGTGTTTAAAAAATATATCTACTGCGCGTAGGTGTACGCGCAACGGCGAATATGAAACGACTGGCTTCTGCTGAGCCGAAAACTAGATTGGATTTGGCTGAAAACGCTCTGCTGCCGGACAACATTCGTTGGCTGCGCCAAAATCGCTGCGGTTTGCATGTGTCCCGCTGCCAAAACTGAAGCGCGAAAAGCCTCAGCGATTTGTTGGACCGCGAGGGCCGTGGTGTTGCGCGGGCCAACGGCAGGTCCGCACGAACTAGTGACGCCCTGTCACGTTATGCGCGGAGCGCGGTCCAAAAGAGCAATTTGGGCCGTCGTATGGATCGGCCTTAAAGGGACACTAAAGGTAAATATTAAGTCAACGTGGACTGTTGAAATACCATACCAGAAACCTCGAAACGCTTGTTTCGTGCGAAGAAGAGACTTACTTTAAGAGAAAATGCGTTCTGAAGCGTCCGCGTACCGCACTGATGAACGTGACCTGCTGTTGAGGGCTCGCGCTGCTGGCGTCGTTGCGTACTACTACGACGACGGCCTGCTTTGAAAGGCAGTTCACGCGACTTCACTAAGTCGGCGTTGAACTCGTAATCCTCTGGACGAAACTGCAGTGAGCACACTACGTGATTTTTCGGCTCCTTGCCAGCGCACTCGGGCAGAGGTACGGCACTTAACCACTTCGAACGGACGGGTTCGCTCGCTGGCACATAGTGATAAGTAACGTTGGATTCGCCGCTGCAACTGCCCTTGGCCAAGTTCCGCGGACCGTTCGCGCATCCCACGACATCACATGGACGTGGCATTCTCGCTGCTTGTTCCAAATGCCAGTTTCGCGAGCCAGCAGGACAACCGCAGCACGACGCGATAAAGAAAAAACTGAAACTCCAAAGCGCGCGCGGCGCCAAGTCGAGCGCGCAGAGTCAAGTGAAAACGAAACCTTTCGATCACCCATGCTACTCAAGGGTAACGTCCGCCTGTTATTTTTTCTTAGAATCGAATAGAAGTAGACAAGTAGCATTTTCTTCCGTCTTATAATGTAATGAAATGATCTCTTTTAATACGAGTGGTTGAGTGTAGTGACAAAAATTATTATGAGGAGTGCTTTCGTCGTCGGGCTAGTGCCGGAATGTCGCTGGGGGGTCTCAAATCGTGTCATGCATTTACCTCAATTTCTCGGTTACTGAAGCTCTGTTCGCGATTATATTGACGCCTTAGACGTTCTAGAGCATTGCTTTATCACTTTAACTTGACTTTCTGGTAACCTTTAGTGTCCATTTAAGTTGCACGCCATGAAATTGTTCGATCTTCGACATCTCGGCAGCTTATCAGCACTTGTGTGAGCCGCCCTCTTGGCTCACTTGTAGCGAACAGTAACAGCCGTGATATGACTGCCGCCTTTTCGCTGAAGATTGCATTACGTCCCCGTCCAGACTTTATTGTCACAATAACAAATTTATGTTGTATTTGGGAGCAACTAATGGGGGGGGGGACGCCATGATTTGCGCGTCTTCATACGATGGAAACATGCATTATGTATAATTTCGCCACGTTGCTTCAAGCGTGAAGTGACCACGTGGTAGCGCTACTTTCGAACTTTCCTTTACGAGAGCAATACTCTCGGCCGGAAGTAATGGGCAAACAGAAATGAACATGTATGTTTAAGAAGCGCCCAGCTTGGAGTGTACAAAGAAAAATAAAGAGAAAGGGTAAGACGGAGAACTCTTACACTTGTCCTGTGCCTGCCTTCATTTGCACTTTGTCGCGTCGAGAAAATATCCCGTAGACATGTTCGTTAAGCTCAACATATTCGATTAAGCTAAAAAAATGAACAGAATTAACCCTCAAACGTGCCATTATGAGGAATACTTTCGAAGTGAACATTTCTTTAGTTACCTTCAAGATCTCAAACAGATGCGTTATGTTGTCAGCTGTCAGATCGTACACCTGAGGATTGAGGTAAGCCCAGTGGTAGATTTTCTTTCCCCAAAGTTCTTGAATGGTCTTTGTTGCTACGGGCTCTTTCAAGACCTTCCCTGTGGCTCCGTGGTAGCTGCGAGAAAGTGCAAAAATAAAGACTGAATAAAATTTTCTCAAGTGACATTCAATCAAAGAAGCTCATCACCTGTGGCCAGTGCATTAACCTGCACGCCAGAACGAGCTAGGTGTTGTCAACTTACTCCCTTCTTTGAGCTTGCCATGAACTTCCTTTTGACGCCCATTGTCGATCAAGTGGAAGCGAGAGTGCTGATGTTTTACAATGCTTCAAAGGTGATATGACATGCATGCGACGCTGCAATGAGCCTTAAGAAAATGCTTTACCTTAGGAGCTATTATCTCAAAACACGGGAACGGAGAAATCATTGCGCTATCAATCAACTACACCGGTTTTAATTCAATTTGTCACATTTAGGTGAAAGTTAACATTCACTGACTGTGGGCAGCAGATAGGCTTTTCTATTTTATCAGTGCTTCTACGAAAAATTCTTCAAAATAGCAGAATTAAAACAAGAAATTGAAGAAAGAAAGTTTACAACTATATGTCAGTAATAAAAGCGATAAGACGTCTAGTGCAGACAAAATTGATTTATTATTCGTTGCTCTGAGATATAGGAATAATTTGTGAGTAGGACTCTTGCAATAGCTTGTAAGGTGCTAAACATTTCACGTAAAGTATAAACTTATTTTTACACATTTGTCTGCTTTAGATACTCAGATTCAGTTTACAAAACTGGAATATACGAGAGAGGGAAGGGAACCAAGAGGCTCGATTTTGTTGATCATGACCACATAAAGCCAACAGACAGTGAAGCCAAGGAAGGCATCGGGGAAATTACCGATGGTTGAAATTGGAGTTTAAATTTGAGGAAAAAGGGAAATTAAATTGGATGAAAAGATGACCTTTCTCCGGCTGGAGCCGAACTCACAGCCTCCGCATTATGCGTGTGTCACGCATTATGCGATTTCAAGTAAAACGCGATCTTAGGAGAGCAGGCACATGGCTAATAAACCCTCCATTTTGCCTGAATAAATGTACAATATCATTCTTTAAAGGCACATGTTTAAACTACGCTATGTTCGTTGTCCTTCACGCGAATACATTGGCAGGAACCTCATCATGGCCCTGTTGTAGTTGCTTCTTGTTCCTCGCCAAACATTCTTTTTGACACAAGCTTCGATTGACTATTGTTTCTTGCGCAGCACTTCCGGTTAACCTCCGGAGACGGCCGGGTAGTAAATTTGAAATAAATGAGAAAAAATTGAAAAAAGAGCACAGTACAAAATTTATGAGTTTCTTTATACATATGATATCAGAGCATAAGTTTAGTTACAAATTGAATTAGTGAAGCATCTGGAATAATAATAATTAATTCGAAATCACTGATCACCGCACACCAAAGCACAGTATCGTAGAATTTAGAGACCCTCTACGTGAGCACGACTTTGGTGAAATTACTGGAAAACCGAAAGCAGAAAGCGGTAGCAATGACGTCACTAGTGACGTCACACACAAGAAGGTGGCATGATACTAAGCCGGCTTATTAATGAAAAACAGTTTCCTCCGGCTTCAGTTTGTGCGTTGCGTTCGCCTAAAGTTAAACTAACGAACACCAACGCCGACGTTCGAATGCCACTGAGAGACACCTCAGTCAAAGATTAGGGTCGCCTACCATTTCTTTTCTTTGCTTTGTAAAGGGGAAAAATGTGAAAGAAATCTGGAACAGGGGCGCCATTCTGGAAGTCCCGAGTTCGACCCACAAGCCAGTTCTATGAAGCTCGTAAAACGGTGTTCAGTGAAATAAGATAGTGTGGAGCGTGCAAAAGCAGCAGTTAAGAAAGAAAGGTTGCAAGGGCACGTGCAAGGCGCCACGCGTTCTTCTGGAATAATGGTACAGTTCACTGAAACACATCATACAACGCATTTGAACGCTTCAGACGGAATGATACGCTTAGTTTAGAGGCTTGTGATAGCGTTTTTGATTACTGAATTACACATTTGCCAAATTTACTTTTTTTTTTACTTCGAGATCTTCAAAATTTATTGAAACATACTGGCGGCGTAGACGAGAAGTGTAGTTGCTATAGGCTTACTAGACATTACTATTCATTAACATGGCTGCACAACGTACCAATGTTGTCCACTTTCGGTGCCTCAGTATACTGAGTTTAAAGAATTCTAGCACTGTTTTCTGATTATTGCGAACAGTGTTGTGAATTTGACGCTTCGTGCTTTTTGTAATAACTTCCAATTAGCCTTTGCTGTTTATAATGTGGGTGCACCCACAACATGGTCCCCACTACCTTTGAGTGTAAAATTTCTATCTTATTTGCTGCCCCAGCACACCGAGGAAATTTTCTACGCGTTTCTGTATAACACGCATATCGATAGAAGAGGACCTCATTTCAAAGTGAGGGTCATTTATTGTTCCCAGGATACTCGAAAAACATGCATATAAGGTGCTCCATTAATTTCGGTCCCACAAACAGCTTCGCTGTAAAACACGTCACGCTAAATTCTTAGACTTTCTTTTTTTTTCTTTTTTAAGTGCTGCAAATCTCATCAAATTTGACGCAATGCACGATACCTATTTGTCCACTCCAGTGTGCCTATAGATAGGAGTACCCGCCGTGGTTGCTCAGTGGCTATGGTGTTGGGCTGCTGAGCACGAGGTCGCGGGATCGAATCGCGGCCACGGCGGCCGCATTTCGATGGGAGGCGAAATGCGAAGACACCCGTGTGCTTAGATTTAGGTGCACGTTAAAGAACCCCAGGTGGTCAAAATTTCCGGAGTCCTCCACTACGGCGTGCCTCATAATCAGAAAATGGTTTTGGCACGTAAAACCCCAAATATTATTATTATTATTATAGATAGGAGTTACTAATGTTGAGCGGCACTCATAAATCTCCTTCACTACACTGTGTAAAACAAACGCCCTAAAGCCTGTCGGCGCGCTGTGCCGGAAGTGCTTTCCAAACACATTCGCTGCGTTAGCAGTTAAAGATTACCGAAACCCTTAACGACGCTAACTATAGGGAACGCGCCGTTTCAACTCGCTCGCAACGAAGTCGGTAATTTACGATGGAGGCTGAGTTCGCCGCGTCGTCGATCTACAAACGCGTATACGCTGTGGCACGAACTACTTTGAGTTCGGCGTCCACTCAAAGGGGACACGGCACTCCCGCACGCAGCAAACGCCCAGACGGTGCAAACACGGAAGACCAGTGAGACCTCATCGATAATCCACTCAGTAACCGTAATGGCACGTAAGCCTGGACTCGGAGCTTTAACTTAGACTAACGTGCCTACGTAGCCCAGGGGTTATTGCATTGCGATGCGGAGCTGTAAGCAACGGGCTTCATCCCGGCCGCGGCACCCGCATTTCAATGGGGGCTAAATGCAAAAAAATATACACACAAAGATAAACAAAGCGCTCGTAAACTTAGATGTATAAGCACACTTTAGAGAACCCACGTGTGGTGAATACTATATCGTAATCTAGCGCTACGGCGTTCCTCGTAATCTGAGCCTGGTTTAGTGTACGTAAATACCAGAATTTAATTACGATCTGAAGCGCCCACTACGGTGGCGATTCGGGCTTGTTGGCAGTTCGCTACGGGCAGTACGATAGACGTAGCACGTTGGGCGAGGACGGCAAAAAGGAGCGAAAAGATGCATCTCGGCGCTGACTAGTGAGTGTTTATATTCTCAACAGTTTTATGTTAATAAAGTGTGGTTAGTTAGCACCGAGGGTTTCTCGAAACTGTTTCATTTTTGTTCTCCTGGTGCACAACTGCTTCAAGTTCCGAACCTCCTTTAATCCGTCGAGGGGGGTGGGGGGGGGGGGGCACGGCGCTGAGAGTCAGCTACAGAATAAACTGCACTTCAACAACGCTCCTCGATGATCCTGCGACAGCGGGCTGCTTGAGTAACAAACCTTCATTCCAGCGCATTCGAGTAGCCAATGAGAGTGGCTGTTACAAAACTTTTCGGTAAGGAGTCGCCACTGAGCGTTACTGAAGCGCAGTGACCTGTGGAATCGAGGGACTGCGATGTTATCCACGTTTTCATTTATTGTAATTCAAGACGGATAGTCGACCGGAGGGCCGGTATACTATAAAGCTTCCTTCTGCTTGATTTCAGTCCTTTTTTTGCGGTATCTTCGGATGGTCGCTGCGATCGTCTGAATCGGAGTGGGCGGATTCGGAAGGCACTTCCGATCGGAGCAGGATATATCTCGCGCCATCAGAACAGCCGATTGCTTTTCAGAGCAGTGAGAGGGAAGAAAGTGAAAGCTGATGGGGAGCTTCCGGTAACGCGGCCAGCACCGCCGGTGGTGACAATTTTCTCCAATGATAGTTGTCATTGCCGAAAGGGGAGCGAGAGTCCCCATTCACCAGCGCAACCACGGAAAAGGGGGTTGCGCGGCCGGAAAGCGACCAGGTTTATCAGTTGCTCCGACGGCAATAACGGGAACGCCAGTCGGTGCTCTGATCCGGAGTTGGGCGAGCGAAAAGGACCATCCGAGTGTAACCGGATTGCCTCCCTCCGACCATTCGAACAAGATCGGTCTTTTGGAAGCTCATTATAGCTCTCAGAAACAGAGAGAACGGGGTTGGGTGTTTTTTTGTGTGTGTTTGGGTGTGTTCGCGCATGCGAGCGTGTGTATGTGCCTGTTTCTTTTGTGCGCGTACAAGTTTTTACTCACAGTCAACTCGTTTTCGTTTTTTTTTTCATGTTTCACCCCAGTCAGCGCCTTTGTACTTGAGTCTATGACCGCATTCTATGCACCCGAACATATCCACAATAAATATTAGTTAGTGGCGATGGGAGGAGGTTTGGTGGGAGGAAAGTTTAGGGAGACCATGGCTCAGGCAACGGAGGCGTATAAAAAACAAACTTCCCAGCAGTGGTACAGAAACTTTTACGAAAGAGGTAGGTAGGAGATTAGGGAGAATATGAATAATAGCTTGGTGGCGCAACCCACCACCCCGATTCAAAGAGGACGCTCAATAGCACCAATCCATCTATCCGTCCATCCTACATCTCGGCTCCTTCCCCTCGAAGCTTCCCGGTAGTGCGTGCGTGTTGCTACAGTGCAAGTAGTGCTACAGTGCTACAGTGCTACAGTACAGGAATGCAAGACAGTGCCGCTCACTTGTAGTCGAGGCCGACCCCGTGCTCGGTCTTGTTCTGCTTGGCTGCGTTCGCCAGGAAGGCGTCGAACGCCGCGTTGTGCTCTCCGCCTTTATCCTTCAGGAAGGTGTGCTTCCCCTCCAGCGCCTGGAAGAAGTTGATGTCGCACAGGCCGTCCTCGGGGAACGTGAGGTTTGGGCTGAGCGTGGCCTCGAATGAGCAGAGCAGCGGTTTCTTCCACAGCGGAGTCATTGTAGCTGCGATATATTGTGGGCGACTAAGATCGTCGTATTTATTAATCGCTTTCGTTTGTGTGTGTGCATGTGTATGTGTGTTTCGCATTTTTTTCAGCATTATATTTTCTTTTATCAAGACATCGTGGTATTGTCATATTGAAGCCTAATTCGACATAGCTCGAACGCCCTCCCACACAAAGGACGATATCTCGCCTCGAAGAGTACATTGCTGATTAAAACGCAATGTTTTCTTGAAGTAGTAATATAGCCATTATTTATTTAGCAATTAGTTTCCTCGTCTACCTGTAACGATGAAATAGTTTCATTGTGTCATTTCACCTATCGGTTAGCATAGAGGTTGCGGCAACAGCGTGTAGTGTGTCCACTCATTTTACTTTTTTCGCCATCATAAGCTTCCCGCTGCAGAATGTTTAAGAATGCAACCTGGCTGTACACAAAATCACAAACCGTAACGAAAAGCGCTCTATGTTCCTAAAAACATATTTACTTAATTTCCGTTGCAACAAACTGTCTGCGTGGGCTTTAGAATGAGCCTCATACGTTCATTCCCAATAATATGATTCAGTTCACGAAACTGGTGTATACCGGCATGTGACAGCTTTAGTATAGCGCGTGCGACAGCTTTAGCATTGGGTATTTCAAATATCAGTTGCGGTTGCCGCCGACTGTGTCACTGCGGCTGCAAGGCAAAACGTTCAACGAGGCAAGTATAACTAGTTTTGCATGCTTCATGTTTTACAGATTAAAACATGCGATCAGTAAAAGCGAACAGCGTGGTGCATAACACTGATTTCTTCTTGCTGATTTGCGTCAGAAAAAGTACTGGGATGTTTGGTCGCTCTGGCGCAGCGCGTTTACATAGAAGCAAAACTGTTGAACCTGAGGAAGCTGAAATGTTCAGCAAGAAAATTGGTGTCGAGGCGAGGCCTTGTGCAACGATGATTTGTCTACTGAACTTGGCGCACTGCCCGGTAACGATGGCGAATTCTCAGTGAAGTAAACAGTCTGTGTACACGAGAACACGCTTCAATATTAAAGCTTTCAAGCCTAGCGTGCGGCGTGTGTATTCTATCGTTCGTCAATATTTACCAGCGGGACCAATTTACGTAGAGGGGGAGTGGTGCCAGAAGACCAATATTTGTTTGTCGTCGACTTCATCAACGTGACTAGTCGCCTGCTTGTTAAACCAATTCAGCCTCGTGCTCAACCGAATGTAAAGTCGGGAAAAATAATAACTGTTTCTTTAATAAAGAGCCAAGCGTTTTACACGATGTTGAGCGGTGGTTCCGCTGAACGTCACACAGCATTGCGTGCCCGCGGTAAATGCCAAAACGACAATCAATGGATGAATATTTGGCACGCATCGACAACCGCCAACTCTTAGTTGTCTCTGACGTTCAGCCTTCTTCCAGTTACGTGGTCAAATTACTCGGCGTGCCAGGAAACGAATGCGATAAAGGCTTTTCTTTCTCTTCTTTTTCGGATTGAGAGAGATAGCCAACTGTAATTACAGCTGTGATAACCGCTTCGGATTCCTTTGGTTCTTTTTATTTTTGTTTATGCCTTCTCATTTTTTTACATCTTTTTCTTCCTCTTCTTGAATTTCTACCCCTCCTTTTGTTCCCTTCCCCGACACTGAGTAGCAGGTTAAAGCACCGTTGTTTATTTCTACCTCTCAGCTTTTTTTTTTCTTATAAGAAATTCCTCCCCCCACTCTCTCTCTCTTCGAAGAGCTCATTGCAAGATGGGTGCTAGGAGTATCATGTTGTCTGCGGCACAAGAAAAAAGCGTTCACTACTGATTGACGATGCGGAGCAGCGTGAACTCCCACTATTCGGGACCCTCGAACACAATCGCGCTCGTTTAACCAGCGTCTGCGTGAGCCTCAAGATTTGTTTTATGCATTTAAGCGGGAGCTGCATCTCGGGAGCTCCCATCTAAATACATGGGATCGGAGAAACCGCTTTGCTCGGCTTACAGCGCCCGAAACTTAATTACGTTTCTTGCATTTAAAAGACAAAAGATAAATTAAGAACTGTTGACTGTAGGAAGGCTTTCTTCAGTTATAACAGGAACGGTTTTACTAGAATTGTTGAAGAATTTAAACAGTGTAAATAAAGCAAGTAAGATATGTGTTCAGCTGCGTACCTCAGTAGTAATCACCAGTGTCACAATTCTGTCAAATTTCCTGATTAAGACATCAGTAGCGGACTGAATTGGCGCATTATATGTACTGCTCCTAGGTATGCGGCTAATTCGTGACAAAGGTTCTCGCAAAAGCATCGTAAGCATTATAAAAACTTGACTTAAGCCCGCTTCAGACGTTTTAACAGACGCAGTTACACAAAACTGCGACATCTGTTTTGGTTCGCAATTCGTGACTTTTAAACTTCGCGCTTCAAGTTTTCCTTTAAACTTACCAACTTCCGGCAGTTTTCGTAGACATTATGAAATCCCAAATCAAAATTCTCCATGCCACAGTTACTGCCCTTTCTCTGTAACTGCTTATGAAATGCAACAAATTACTTTCATATCCGTCTAGCGCTTGTCTCACGAAAGCGGTGTTGCGTTTCTCACGTATATGAATATGAAAATTGCAGCTGACGCCGAGCTGAAACTTTCATTCAGCTCGGCGTTTAACTGGACAAGCAGATCGCGCATTCTCGCTGTACAACCAACAACGAGCTTGTTTGGGTTCTCATTGTGCAACTGGATTCCGAGTCATCGTGGTTTTTGTGATTGCAGCACGTTGGCGTTTTATGCGCGAACGCGCGCGCACATATCTCCGTATGCGACATGTCCAAATCCACTTGCCATTCGCGGAGGTTACCTTTCGGTTCGTCAAACAAAACCAAAGTGACAGCGTCTGTCCTACGAAAGCGACAGCGTCTGTCAGAGCAACGGTACACGGATTAGTGTCACTGGGGATAAACGCAAGCGGTGCTAGACTCCTGTCCGAGCGGGAAAGTAGGAGAACTTGTCTCGGGCATTTGTATAAAAGAAGCACCATTAAAGGCCACCGGATCCACGCATGCTTTGCTGACTGTGCGCACAGCGAATAACTTCTTACGTAACGCCGCTCCTAACTTTTGCGCAGTATTTCACAACACTTTAGAATATTCTGCATATCTGTTACCGCCGTTACCGCTCTGTCGTCCTGCGTCTCACGGCCGATGTATATATATATTTTTTTTGCTGCACTTTTGAAACAGCCCAAATTAAGAGTTCCGAGAAGCTTGGAAACTTGGAAGCGAGAAACCTGGGAAGCAATTTTGCTAGGAGCGCTCGCCTGTCATCTAATATCTTCTGATCCTCTGCCTTCCAGCGAGTATAGTAGAGTGGCCTTCACTACGCGGTATTAGTTAGGCGCCCGCGCTGAACCTCAGTACCGCCTAACGAAACTAGGTTTTTCGCTAGAGATAGGAACTGGATGGCAGCGGATCACTGGCTTATGTATGCTGTCGGGTGTCGCGGTTATTTGAATTTCCAGAGCTGGACAGATCTACAGAACATTCGGGGAAAAAAGGAAAGCAACAGTTAAAAAAACGAGAAAGAAAACATAATGGGCAAGGCAAAAAGAGAGGCTCGTATGCGATAGTCCTACAGGGCCCTGTGTTAAAATCATACCGCGTTCAGAGCACCGCGATAGAGAAACAGCGAGAGAGTGGGAAGCAGAACGCGAAAATGCTAAACACGCCAATTTGCGCAACTTACTTGTAGTTGTCGTAGGTGCTGAAAATGACGAAATATTACGAAGCTGTTGTGTGGTTAACAAGTAGAAATATGAAACAATATAAGGAACCATGAAAGAAGAGGAAATGTGAGTGGAATTATGAGAAGAAATCTCATGATGTATTTACTTTCTTTACGAGACCTTTCGTGGAATTCTGAATGCTCGTTTGAACGTACTGGACATTTGTTTACACTGCGCAAAATAAAGAGAAAAAAAGTGAGCTACTGAAGTTTGCAGGCAGGAGTGCAAATCTATATTAGTTTCCCGAAAACATTGCTTTCTTTAGAGATTTCCACCGTTTGGACAGGTGGGCGTCATGGATACGTTCCCGCTTTCAGCGGCGGTGGACGATATAACATCTTAATATTTCTTTTTCAATTTTTGCGCTATTCAGACTACTAGATTATAGCAAATGCGAAATGCATTGTCATTCTACGATGACACACTCCATGCGAACACTCCAAACTAGCTATCGCATCTCCGCAAAGAATATTGAAACGCCATCTTGTTATATTTTTTATGCACATTGTTAACTTTTGGCAAAATCATACAGAGAAGAGAAAAGCAATGCTTACTAGTCGTCTTTGTAGTCGTGGTCGTTGCTGAGAAAATGAAAAAAAAATGGTTTCGACGATACAGCTCCGCAATGCATGTCTCACTTTACGAAATTTGGTCTTTCTTGAAAGTTTTTTTTTTTACGCACACCTACCCTTCTCAACGTCGTTCATGCTTACTGCGAGGACCGTTGACGACAAAATTTTAACGCGAACTGCATTTACATTTACGTTCTTCACAAAAAACCAGATGCCTGCTCCTAGATCTAGTACTGCCTGAAGTTTTTAGTTTGAAGTACCTTCCGCATCCGCCGCCAAATTCGTGAGAGGAGCTGGCTAATTCTCCCACGGCAATGTTTATCAAACCACACAAATACCTAAGAACCTATAAGGGAGGACAGCTATCGCTGTAGCTCTATTTGTACAGCATCACATGCCGTCATGCGAAGGTAAGGAGTAGGACACCAACCGAAGAAAAAATTGCTTTCCTTGCACGTCCGCTTTCTCTATTTTATGACTACAGGGGTGTCGAGCTGAAATTTCTGATACGAACGGAATAGTCCTTGCCATTTAATTTGTATTTAACTTGAGAATTCTCTATTCAACATTGCCGAATACAGGAAATTGCAATAATTATAGGAGTGTCAACGAAGGGGATCTATGCTAGTCAAGACCGCACCAAATTGGTTCTGCTTTAGAATATCCGTAGTGTTTCGCACAGGCACCCCAGTTTCTAAGCAAACGCTCAGGGCAAGTTGACATCCGTTCGATGACGTTTTGTCCTTCAAGAATTCCACGCTTTTATGAATCCCGTATACGAGCTTCTCTCGATTTGGCTAGGACAACTTGTTTGGCGACACTCGCCACTTTTGCATCCTTCTAAAACAATGCGCAGCGTTGTACCGCATTTTTTCAAACAGTACAGCACCCAGGTGCCTCGGGTCATGTATTTTCAATATTTGTTTCATTGCTGCAATAGGTATGGGGCGCTAGACGACTGAAAGCAGTTATTTTTCCCTCATACGCAAGCTTCTCAGTTGAATTAAATTCAAATTCTGGGGATTTACGAGCGGGTGCAATGATTCCGTTATCAAGCACGCCGGTAAGGTGAAGGGGGTCACCCTCGAAAATTTCTTGCCGGCTTTTTCTTTTTTTTTTCCGCGCACCCAATACACAGCACACGAGCTTTCTTTTTTCTCCTTTCTTTTTTTTTTGCATACCGCTCCCATTGGAATGTGACCACCACGGCCGGTATCAAACGTGCTACATCGAGCTCAGTACAGCACCATTCCATCGTCACTGAACTAGCGCGGTGGGTCAAGTCCTGAGTTAGGGAGACGTGCAGTTGTGATGGACATTGCACGCATGCGTGAATTTACGTAAATAGCAGCTCTCTGCTTTTTTTTTTACCGCGCAGCATTTATTTTTCACCTAGGGCCAAAAATAAGAAAATACATTACATTCGACACTCACCGGTCGTGTATCTCCAATTTGCTCCAAGATTACTGGTGGGGTGTACAAATCTTGTCGCAACTTTAAACTCTTCCTTAAATATTTAGAAATTGCAATTTGTAAACCGATTAATAGCGCCTCACTCTTCCTGGGATTCGTTCTCGGTTCGCTTCATAAGGATGTTACGACGAATGTGGCCACTCCCCTCCATTGATTGATGTCGATCACTGCACGTCCTCGTGGCAAACACAGATTATTTGTAGTGTGTTTTATTGTATATTATTTGTAGTATATGGTATGTTTTTATAGAGATGACTGCCTGCGCTAAATCTCGACTGTCAGCTGAACCGCTTAGCAGCTTCCTTCTAAATGGAACATTGCTATGCTAAGCAACATTTAGTATCGCAGTTAGAGAAAGGAGCTTAAGAGGAAGCTTTAGCTCGGGTGCTCCTATCTAAATACATGTACAAGGAGAATTCCCTTTCTCGGCAACCACTGCACAAAACTTGGTGAAGTTTGTTGCACATAACAGAAAAACTTAAAATCTAGTGACTGTTCGTTCCGAATTTTTTATTTACGTCGGCAATTTTTTTATTAACAATTGGCAAAAGTCAAAAATTCTCAGAAAACAAAACTATCAAGTTTACAACACTATAACTCAGCAATGACAAATCATATCAAAATTCTCTGAATTTAATCTAATAGTAAATCTAAGCGGACAAAATTGATATGTTACACATGAACATAAGAAAAATTTTGTGATATGGAAACACAGCTTTTGCAAAAACCTTGTACACAGCGTAACGAATTAACGTAAGCTGTAACTAGACAGGTTAAGTTTGTCCGCCTTGAATGATGTAATGGATGCCGTTTACAGAACCACGATATCTGTTTTTGATGCAGAGCTGTTAATTTAGAAACTTCGAGCGTTTATTTATTTTTTTCTTGAACTTCTCAGTTTTTGAAAATGCTTTTCACAAACTTCGCGCCCTAAATATAAATTCCGCTTCCAACAGTCACTAAAATTTAACTTCCTCTCTCAAATGCAAGAAAAGTTCATTAAGATCGGTCCAGTGGTTACCTCAGAAAAACGTTCTTGCGTTTTACATGTATTTCAATAGGCCGCGTCGGAGTTGGGCCCGAGCTAAAGCTTCCTTTTAACTATTATTTTCAGCACGTGGCCAGGTGTTTGCGGCCCACACCATCATCGGCATGCAGTACAGACACATTTGCAGAACTGAAAATCACGAGGGAAATATTGATTTTACTAAAGCCTAACGCACAACCCTGGTGCATTATCCAGTCTTATTTTCCGTAACATAGAGAAAGCACACTACGTCAACGAAGAAATTTTTTTTTAAATTTACCTGCCTCCGTTATTTTTTGCCTTAGTAGATAGTTGACTCGTCGCATTACTGATATGAACTGATCAGAAAGCGACCATGCGTGCTTACTATCCTGTCAATGTATTTCGGCAGGTTTCAAAAAAAGCAGGCGAAATATGCATTTTCGTTCCTTTTTTTGTATTTCCGCTAGTACTCGATGGCCAAGCAATCACAAAGTGTAAAATTGTGGTGATCCTCCTGACCTTTCGTAGTAGTTGTCGGTGGAGCTGGAACAGAGCGATGCGAAAACGTCATGGAAGTTTTTGACACTAAACAGGCGAGGGCCCTTAACGCCAGCCCGAGTAACATCGTGTGGCAAAAGCAACTGCGCTCGATAACGTAAATTGAAAGTTTGCATGGTAAAAAAATATTAACGTAACAACGATGCGTTCGGCCTTCATCCTTTTTGTAAATATCTAAGTATTGATCGCTGCGTGACTGCTCCTTAAAACAAACACACTAGATTGCACAACGTTTCAGGCTCGAAGTACAGGGTCCCAAGAACTATCTCGCGAGCAATGAAAACTTTTACAACTTCCAGTGCGAGTTGGTGTGCACATGTTATTTAGGGCAATATCTACCTTGTCGAACAGATCATTCTAGTTGTTTTAGAACGTTCGTGCTCGGCGAAGCAAGCTGAAAAATGTGGTATGAGACTACTCGTTAGAGGCCTGACGTGGCCTGTGCCTGTGGAATTAGGCCACTGAAGAAACATGGTATTTTTATTCACATGAACTAAACTTCAGCCATTTATGTTTCAGTTTTGAATGCGCGATTCCTACGTTACGCGTCGGCGATTATGCAACATCGATTCTACCTGGCTCACAGGAAACTGCAGAGTTGAGAGATAAACCCCTCGAGAAGTACGGCCATCCTCCTTCACTTACTCGTCTTTTTTGACGTCGCTTTTGTAGTCGCTGAAAAATATTCACCGGTACACTTGTTAATATACAAACAAGTATCTTTCTAAAGAACTACACCGTACACTGCTAAATTCATTGCGCAAACTGGTACTTACAGTGTTACTTACGTGTGCATTTCAACACTGAGCATGAGATTTAGTCTCAAAGAGGAAACGTTCCGCAACTCCCTTAAAAGTTTTGTTGGGGAGACTTGTTGATCGCAGTATATACATTGTGGGTTCTTTAGGCAGGCATCTTTCGAGCAACTATTCTAATCTCCTATCAATAAATACCTTATATTGAATTGCCTTTGGTAAATTAAACTATAAGCAACAGCAGCAGTTTTACTTCAGTTTATCATATTTATCAAGCCTACACAGGGCGTTGCAATAAAAATGTGCACGAATTGTCTTTATAACAGGGTAGCTGCAACAATTAGGCGATGTTTTAGGATTGCTTCATTCACAGAGACATGCCATCTCCATCCATATTTACTGAATCCATATTTTACTTTATCACTAAAAGAAACGAGATCATTGATCTCAAGCCAAACTAGCGAGATCGCGCCTTCATTATGACGCTTGCTGCCTGCTCGCTCTATGCGGTGGCATCTGCTAAAGTCCTGATAGCGGCGGCGGTCAGACCTGTGGCGCAGCAGAGGGTGCGAAGAATCCCTGGATCAGGACAGGCCGCCATTGTAATATGAGCCTGGCAACGTTTAACGCTACAACGTTATCTAGTGAGGCGAGTCTATCAGTACTATTGGAGGAATTAGAGGGCAGTAAATGGGATATTATAGGGTTCAGTGAAGTTAGGACGACAAAAGAAGCATATACAGTGCTAAAAAACCGGCATGTCCTGTGCTACCGGAGCTTAGCGGAGAGACGAGAACTAGGAGTCGGATTCCTGATTAATAAGAATATAGCTGGTAACATACAGGAATTCTATAGCATTAACGAGAGGGTGGCAGGTCTTGTTGTGAAACATATTAAGAGGTACAAGTAGAAGGTCGTACAGGTCTACGTCCCTACAACCAGTCATGATGACCAGGACGCGAAAGCTTTTATGAAGACGTGGAATCGGCGATGAGTAAAGTCAAAACAAAATAACCGATGCTGATGGCCGACTTCAATGCCAAGGTAGGCAAGAAGCAGGCTCGAGACAAGTCAGTGGGGGAGTATGGCATAGGCACTAGGAATAGCAGGGGAGAGCGATTAGTAGACTTTGCAGAACAGAATATTATGCGGATAATGAATACCTTCTTCCGCAAGCGGGATAGCCGAAAGTGGACGTGGAAGAGCCCTAATGGCGAGACTAGAAATGAAATAGTCTTTATACTCTGCGCTAACCCTGGCATCATACAAGACGTGGACGTGCTCCGCAAGGTGCGCTGCAGTGACCATAGGATGTTCAGAACTCGAATTAGCCTAGACCTGAGGCGGGAACGGAAGAAACTGGTACATAAGAAGCCGATCAATGAGTTAGCGGTAAGAGGGAAAATAGAGGAATTCCAGATCAAGCTACAGAACAGGTATTCGGCTTTAACTCAGGAAGAGGACCTTAGTGTTGAAGCAATGAACGACAATCTTGTGGGCATCATTAAGGAGTGTGCAATAGAAGTCAGTGGTAACTCTGTTAGACAGGATGCCAGTAAGCTATCGCAGGAGACGAAAGATCTGATCAAGAAACGCCAATGTATGAAAGCCTCTAACCCTAAAGCTAAAATAGAACTGGCAAAACTTTCGAAGTTAATCAACATGCGTAAGACAGATGACATAAGGAAGTATAATATGGATAGAATTGAACATGCTCTGAGGAACGGAGGAAGCCTAAAAGCAGTGAGGAAGAAACTATGAATAGGCAACAATCATATGTCTGCGTTAAGAGACAAAGCCGGCAATATCATTATTAATATGGATGAGAAAGTTCAAGTGGCTGAGGAGTTCTATAGAGATTTATACAATACCAGTGGCACCCACGAAGATAATGGAAGAGGGAATAGTCTAGAGGAATTTAAAATCCCACAAGTAACGCCGGAAGAAGTAAAGAAAACCTTCGGAGCTATGCAAAGGGGGGAGGCAGGTGGGGAGGATCAGGTAACAGCAAATTTGTTAAAGTATGGTGGGCAGATTGTTCTGGAAAAAATCACCACCCTCTATAGCCAATGCCTCATGACTTCCGGCGTACCGGAATCTTGGAAGTACGCTAACATAATCCTAATCCATAAGAAAAGGGACGCCAAAGACTTGGAATATTACAGACCGATTAGCTTACTGTCCGTTGTCTACAAAGTATTTACTAAGGTAATCGCAAATAGAATCAGGAACACCTCAGACTTCTGTCAACCAAAGGACCAGGCAGGATTCCGTAAAGGCTACTCAACAATAGACCATATTCGCAGTATCAATCAGGTGATAGAGAAATGTGCGGAATATAACGAACCCTTATATATGGCTTTCATTGATCACGAGAAAGTGCTCGATTCAGTCGAAACCTCACCAGTAATGGAGGCATTACGGAATCAGGGTGTAGACGAGCCGTATGTAAATATACTGAAAGATACCTATAGCGGCTCCACAGCCACCGTTGTCCTCCATAAAGAAGGCAACAAAATCCCAATAACGAAAGGCGTCAGGCAGGGAGCTACGATCTCTCCAATGCTATTCACAGCGTCTTTACAGGAGGTATTCAGAGACCTCGATTGGGAAGAATTGGGGATAAAAGTTGATGGAGAATACCTTCATCATCATCATCAGCCTAGTTACGCCGACTGCAGGGCAAAGGCCTCTCCCATACTTCTCCAACTACCCCGGTCATGTACTAATTGTGGCCATGTTGTCCCTGCAAACGTCTTAATGTCATCCGCCCACCTAACTTTCAGCCGCCCCCTGCTACGCTTCCCTTCCCTTGGAATCGAGTCCGTAACCTTTAATGACCATCGGTTATCTTCCCTCCTCATTACATGTCCGGCCCATGCCCATTTCTTTTTCTTGATTTCAACTAAGATGTCATTTACCCGCGTTTGTTGCCTCACCCAATCTGCCCTTTTCTTATCCCTTAACGTTACACCCATCATTCTTTTTTCCATAGCTCGTTGCGTCGTCCTCAATTTCAGCAGAACCCTTTTCGTAAGCCTCGAGGTTTCTGCCCCATATGTGAGTACTGGTAACACACAGCTGTTATACACTTTCCTTTTGAGGGATAGTGGCAACCTGCTGTTCATGATTTGAGAATGCCTGCCAAACGCACCCCAGCCCATTCTTATTCTTCTGCTTATTTCAGTCTCATGATCCGGATCCGCGGTCACTACCTGCCCTAAGTAGATGTATTCCCTTACCACTTCCAGTGCCTCGCTACCTATCGTAAACTGCTGTTGTCTTCCGAGACTGTTAAACATTACTTTAGTTTTCTACAGATTAATTTTCAGACCCACCCTTCTACTTTGCCTCGCCAGGTAAGTGAGCATGCATTGCAATTGGTCTCCTGAGTTACTAAGCAAGGCAATATCATCAGCGAATGGCAAGTTGCTACGGTATTCTCCATCAACGTTTATCCCCAAATCTTCCCACTCCAGGTCTCTGAATACCTCCTGTAAACATGCTGTGAATAGCATTGGAGAGATCGTATCTCCCTGCCTGACGCCTTTCGTTATTGGGATTTTGTTGCCTTCTTTATGGAGGACAACGGTGGCTGTGGAGCCGCTATAGATGTCTTCCAGTATATTTACATACGGCTCGTCTACACCCTGATTCCGTAATGCCTCCATGACTGGTGAGGTTTCTACTGAATCGAGCACTTTCTCGTGATCAATGAAAGCCATATATAAGGGTTCGTTATATTCCGCACATTTCTCTATCACCTGATTGATACTGCGAATATGGTCTATTGTTGAGTAGCCTTTACGGAATCCTGCCTGGTCCTTTGGTTGACAGAAGTCTGAGGTGTTCCTGATTCTATTTGCGATTACCTTAGTAATTCTTCGGGAATTCTTCGGGAATTAATTACGACTCATAAGGACGTCAGTAGGCTTCCGACGACTACCGATTAACTCTAGCAATATTAAAGCCCTGCTCACTGACTTTCCAATTATTTACTTTCTGATTCATTTTGCATTTGCGTAATTTAATGCAATCTCAGTGCTCCAAACATGTCCATGTAGGATTCTTCAAACTAGCGCCAGCAGCATAAATTTTGAAGCATTTTTACTCAAATTTTGGTAGAAAATCCAACATTGTGTGCCCTGAATTTATTTTCAATTGATTTTGGTAGGATTCCCAGAGAAAAGGTTAGCCAGCCCACCAAACCATTTTTCCAATAGTTTGTAGAAGAATATGGAAGGAGCTGCTGTTCGTATGGTTCTCATTACATGTGCTGTATGCCTGAAGCGCTGAGTGGCTTCAGTTAAAATAATTATAGGATGCGCTCCAACGAAAATATTCCAGCTTACTTCGAACATCATCATACAGTATTTCATTTTAGGAAATTATACTCTCACCCGCCACGACACTGTTAGAAATATATTGCAAAAAAAGGCTTCTATGCATTGTCCGAAAATTTCGCTTCATTGTGCTTTTAGTGTTACTTGCTTTCTTGACCACGTTCATGCAACGCAGAGTTACTTTGCTTTTGTACCATATTTAGCACTGTCTCATTTTTTACCGTCCCGACAGCGTGACGATATTCTGTAGCATATAGTTTGGGCAACGTCGCAAACAGTTTGTATCGCTTTCGCGCCCTCAAGATACAGCTTTAAGAAAAGCTGCGGGATTCAATGCGTGCCCCATTGGCTTCGAAGAGGTGGCTCAGCCTTAAACGTTATGTCATCCTTGATATGAAGTGCGTGGGTATATTTCTAGTCGCAACTATAAGGGTGTAGTTCAGCGTACCGTAACGTTGATCTGGCGTAATGTAAGATTTCCAGTCATTCGCGAAGTTCGTTTTCGTTAAATGCGAAATTCGGGCGTTGCTGATTTCTGCAAATCAGCAACGTCCGAATGGACATGTTTGGAGCACTGAGATTGCATTAAATTACGCAAATGCAAAATGCATCAGAAAGTAAATAATTGGAAAGTCAGTGAGCAGGGCTTTAATATTGCTAGAGTTAATCACTAGTCGTCGGAAGCCTACTGACGTCCATATGAGTCGTAATTAATTCCCGAAGAGCTGACATTTATAATCTTCACTAATACTGCCTCTAATATTAGTTTGGGTCCTTCACTTTTGTAGCAAATCACAGGTTTGTAGCCCATAAAGGAAAAGCATGCGATTTTTAAAAAAAATTTAAACCTACCTTTCATTGTCACGCTCGTTTTAGGTGGAAGTGGCACAATGGCACAAAAGAACTTTCGTGAACTGACCGCACAATCGTCTTGACTCAGTAACTCAAATTTTTTAAACCTTGCATTCAGTTGAAACTTGGGCATGTTATTCTAACTGTTAAGCACCTAACAATCGACTTGAGTCTATAGTACGAAGTAATATCGTGCACATATTAGTTAAAAAATTCTAGGTCTAACGAGCAATTGGCACCGTTGGGGCTATACCTCTAACAGTGCATTTACCTGCCCATCATTTCTGCTGAACTTTGACTGAGATACACTTTAGAAGTTTTCGAAACGCATCGTAAAGAGAACGAGTGATAATCAGTATTTACAATGCTCAGATATGCCTCCATAATATGCGTCTTCATACGAGGTGATTACAGTGAGTTGCCGAAATAAGAAATTCGGAGAGCGCCGGTTTTATACGTTCAGTCATGGTCTTCCAAAACGTGCACCAAGGCTTCTTCAAAACTAGCTGTTAGCAAAAAAGTCGCAGTTTCGCCCAAAAGGGGAAGAACCGATTTCGATAGCGAATTAGCAGACAGTCACACAAAGTAAGGATAGTATCTTATCGTCCGTCTAAACCTGTAAGAATTCACGTATAAACTAAAATCAGCAAGCGTGGAGTCAGCTCGCACAGGCAAACATGAACACGTCGCACTCGATCACTGAGGACACTAGCTGTCAAAACGCTGGCGCGAGGAAGCGCGGCAGCAGCAGCGAGCGAAGTGACCTTCGTGTTGCCTATCGCTTGAACGCAAACGGAGCCGCGAGGACACAGCACGCACGAAGCTATGAGCCGTCGGCGCACCTAGACTCTGCCCCCTACGCAGATCGCTTTCAAGTTTCGGCCCGCGCGACCACGTGCGGACAGAGTACAACGCCGCCGCCAGGGTCCTCCCCCCCCCCCCACGGTACCTTGCGCGCGACAGACGACGGCGCGCTTCCTCTCCGCTTTCCTCCTTTGTGCACGTGATATTGAATCGCCGATCGTCGGCTACTCGCGCACGCCTTCCCTCGCACATGCAGCATAGGGCGCGCGGCGACAATGTTATCCCCCTTGGACTTTATACGGAACATTACGGGGACGCCAACGGTGACGGCATGGCATAAGTGCGCCTTGACTGTCTATATATTTGCTATCAAAGTTAAGAATGATGCTGGTCTAAGAATTCTGTCATATGCTTCTTTTTGTATTCATTCACCAAGGAACAAACTATCCAAAAGCGCTCGGCTAAGGAGGTACAGGGTGACAAGCATTGCTTAGTAAAAGCAGCAGGTACAAAAAAGAAACAAAAAAGAAACCTGAGAGCCTGTGCTCAACTCCGACATTTCTACAAAATATAAGCTATGCTAAGCACATGAAACATTCTAAATAAGATGAAAATAAACATGCTAAAAAGTGCAGCAGAAGACACTACTCGTGAGATCTCTGATGCGTATGTGCGCACGATCATGTACCACATAGAAAGTGTTAACTTAATTCACTTAAAGCGAACTTCGCCAATTTATGTTTAATTTTCTGTGCGTAATACGCACTTTGTGCGTTTGCCGATCATCGAACTTTGATTCTGGTTGGTCTACATGCGCACATAAATTTGCGAAATATACCCTCTAGGAGTACAAACGTGCCCACTTCACTTACTCATCTCGACGATCGCCTTCTTAGTTGCTGTAGAATGGTCACCGATACAGATATCAATATACAAAAAAGCATCGTCATCAAACAGCGTAAACGGCTAAATGGATTTTGTAACATGGCGCACACGTCGTTGCTTACGTGAGCAATTTAACCTTAAATATATTTATTTTCAAAGTGTAATTGTAGAGCCCCTCTTTTTAAATGTTTGTTGGGAAAATGGGTTGAACGCAGGATACATACCGTGGGTATTTTAGACAGGCATCTTCAGATCAATTATAAGATACCCTTAACTATAAATAATCTATATTTGAATTACCTTTGTTAAGTTACAGTACCAGGCATGACGGCAGTATATATTTAAGTTATCTTATCAGATTTACCAAGCCCATATAGGTTTCTGCAAAAATAGGCACAGAACTTCTGCTCAAAAACGAAATGCAAGAATTAGCTGATTTCATATGGATTGCTTCACTTACAGACATATACACTCTAAAGCCATTCAATATAGTAATTGGACAAGTAATTATGCAGATTAGACCAACTTTTTCACAGAAGGAACTGAAAAAAAAAACTGATGATTGACCTGATTGACGATTTAAATGCAAGTTAGCGACATGGCATCTTGACGAATACGCTGGCTACCAGCGCGCCCTATGCGTTGGCGTCAGCTAATGTCCTGATAGTGGCGCTGTTTGGCAGTTTAGTTTCTTGGTGAGATTGGACGAGCCGCAGGAATCATTACCGTCGACATTTCACGTGTATGTAATGGAAGCATCCCGAATGACTGGAGGTCTTGCAAAGACACAAGATTACACAATGATGAAACATTACAGTACATTGAACTACATCGATAAAATAGCGATTATAGCCTTAACCACGCACTTCTTTCTTATAAAGGATGAAGTAACACTTCACGCTAGGCCAACAATGCCAAGGTAAAGAGGCACGCATTGAACTACGCAGCTTTTCTTAAAGGGGGATTTTGAGGGCGTAACAGTGATGCAAAGTGTTTGTAAGGTTGCCCCATTTATATGTTACAGAATATTGTCCCGCTGTCGTGATGATGAAGAATGAGGCACTACTAAAGGTCTGATATCAAAGGTTAACTCTTTATTTGGGAACTAGGGGCCAGATAGACAAGTGTACACCCAGAGCACAAGGAAACTAAAATGTTGAACACCGCAGAGATCCTTTTTTTTTGCAATATGCATCTAGCAGTGCAGTGATGGTGCCAATACAACTTCGCATAATGAAATACGGATTAATTATTATGTGCAATGTAACTTGCATATTTTCCTTGTAGCGCATTTCATGATTAACTGAAGCCAGTCAGCGCTCAAGAGATGCAGTACAAGTGAGGAGAATCATTAAAATAGGAGCTGTTTCCATATCCCTCCGCAAACGTTTAGAAAAATGGTTTGGTGTATACCAGTTATTGTATTCGCGGAATGCCTCCCAAGTGCAACCAAATAAAAAAAAACAAGATACCCACTATTGCATTTCTCTCAAAGTTCGATTAAGAATGCTTCAAATATAATGCCGCGGGCACTGCATACACGCTTTTAGGGCGCAGATTTAGGGCTACGTTGGGACAAATGTCTGAACCGGAGTAGTGACTCAGCGGGAAAATAGTGTGGGGCACACAGAATAGTAGGTATATTTGTAATTACATGTATGTACCTTATTTGGCTGATGAAAAATAGGGGCAAAAACTTTCTGATTCACCCTCGTACCAATCTGGTAGTGTTCTACTTACGTAGTGATTACGTATAATAGCGAAATAAAAGGCCTAACGAGCAGTTGGCGCTCTTGTTAGCTATATCTTTCACGGTGCCAATCCTTTCCGCTGAACTATGACAGAGTCGTAATTTGAATTCGAAGCACCTTAGTAAGTGATCGAGTGATCTCTAGCCTGTACTTGAAACTTTTGGATGTTGACAGTCTCAGTAGTATGACTATTGATTTGATGCGATTACATTGAGTTTCCCAAATAGGAAATTTGGAGAGCGCCCCCCAATTTTGTACGTTCAGTTCTCTGTCTCTTAACTGTCTTAAAAGTTCGACTTACTAAAATAGAAAATACGTGCTGGGTTAGCCCTTCTGTGATACGCCGATTATTTTATTAAAGGAATACAGTAGCCTACAAAGCTGGGATTGGGTATTATGGCAACCAGCATTGCAGAATAAAAGCAGCACGTACAAAGAAAAAACTAAAAACATATGCCAAATTACAACCTATGAGCAAAATACTATCCGTAGCATGCAAATGCACATCCTGAAAAGAATAAGTACGAAAGATAAAAAATGCACTGGGAGATCCCACCCGTGAGATGCTAGATGCACAGGTGCGTACAATCAAGTCACGCATTGAAAGTGTTAATTTCTTCATTCGCTGAACGCAAACTTCACCAATTTACGTTTCATTTTGAGTGCGCAATATGCCCGTTACGCTTTTGCCGATCAAGGCAATGTTCAGCCTGATCAGTGTATATGGAAACAGAATAATTGTGAAATATACCCTTGAAGGAGTGCCAACATTCCCACGTCACTTACTCGTCATTGTCCTTGCCATGGCTCTTGTAGTGGCTGAAAAAGGGTCATCGATCACACATATAACCAGAAAGAAGGCATCGGTCTAAAGAACTACAGCATATACTGCTAAATGCATTGTCTAAACTCCTTACTTATCTTTGCAATTTAGCTTTAAATAGATCTATTAAATGAAAATAGTACTGCAACTCCCTTGAAAACGTTATGTTCGGCTTATATAGAAAAGGTTATATATTGTGGGTTCATTAGACAGCTACCTTCCGAGAAACTATTATAATCCCTGATCTATAAGTATAAGCCCTTACGGCCTTTTTTATTTAAATTCGTGAGCATTCCTATGCTTACCCAACGAGGGAAACCGTCCATCCGTCCGCCCGTTCTTGCCTATCGTAAGACGACCTCTTTCAAGACAGTGCCCGCAGCAGCGAGTGCATTCCCCTTCGTGCTGCCTCTCGATTAAGCGACAACACATCACTCACGAAGCAGTCAGCACTCGCCGCTCTCTACCTACCATCGCATCGCCCTCGCATCTCTCTTCGACGTGGGGAACTAAGCACCGATGAGACGGCACGCGAAGCTATCAGCAGTCGGCATTCACTGTCCCCATCGCAGATCGCTTTCAAGATACGGCCCCCGCGGTCGCACCATACGCAGCAGCCGCCGGAGTACGGTTGATCACTGTTGATGATGGTTTGACGCGGATGGATAAGGCGCTAAAGAGCGATAACGGTTTATAATGATCGGAATGTCGTCAGTGCGCCTGGCTACACCTTGCTACACCTACTTTGCTCGCGTCATCAATTCCCTTTGCGCCGCCGCCGGCAGCAGCTCATGTCACCGGAGCGCCGTCGTTTGTACTGGCCAGATCAAGTCTCATAACATTGATAATGACACTGGGCTGCGTGGAGATCAGCAAATCACACAATGCTTACACATACTTAGACAACTCACAGAGAAGTTTACGCGTGAATTTTTGCATGAATGTTTATATTTTCATGTACTTGCCCGTTCAGTTGCGGTGAATTGTGTATTGACTCGGTATATCTTTTCACATGACTTCAATCACCTGCTAATCTCAGTGCAATATGCTTGAGCTAGCCATGCTGATAGCGAGGAGCATATTCCGGACGATTTTTTCCAAATTTCTGCTTCATAAATTCTGCCCTATATAAAGACCTACGCTCACCAATAACCGCAAAATACTCGAATAAGTTATCTTGATGGCACATTTTCGTCATAATCGCCTAAAGTGCTTCCGTATGTTGGTGATGCTGTGCAATACCTAATCATACAAAGTGCTTGAAACTGGAAAAGCTGAAATTTTTGGACAATGCGGAGAAGATAGGCTTTTTGCAATGTATGAAGTCTATTAGAAAAGTATCCGACCTTTGGCCGAAGAAAAAATAACTGCCATAACTGCCGCGTTGGAAACCTAATCACCCTCAAAGTAGTCTCCTTGGGACTCCACACACTTCGCCCAGCGGGCTGCCATTCTTGGAAGCATTCCGAGAAAGCCTTTTTCGCAATGGAGTTTAGCTCAGCTGTCGTTGCAGCCATAATGTCCTCTCTAGCCTGAAATCGCGCTCCTTTAAATGGCCTCTTGATTTTGGGAAACAGCCAGAAGTCGCAGGGGGTCATATCAGGAGAGTAAGGAGCCTGTTGGACTACAGGAGTCTGGTTTTTCGCCAAAAAAGTCTGAATCAAGTGCGATGAATGTGCAGGAGCATTGTTGTGATGGATGCGCCAATTTACTGTTGACCACAACTAATGCTGTCTTGTGCCGCGCAGCATCACGTAGGCGACGGAGGACATCCCTATAATACTCTTTGGCGATTTTTTGACCCTGTGGTGCGTACTCGTGGTGTACCATACTGCGGGAGTCAAAGAAAGCAGTCAGCATCACTTTGACGTTGCTGAGCACTTGGCGGGCCTTCTTTGGTCTCGGTGACGTGTAATGCTTCCACTGTTGATATTGGTATTCAGTTTCCGGGTCGTACCCGTACACCCAAGACTCGTCACTAGTGATTATGGAGTTCATGAAGTCGGGGTCACTGTTTGTTCAATCCAGCGTGTCCTGTGAGTCTTCAACATGAAGTTGCTTTGCTCCACCGTGAGCAGCTTCGGCACGAATTTCGCCGCAACTTTCTTCATGGCCAAATCTTCGGTCGTAACGGAATGTGCAGAAAAGGTGGTGATGCCCAACTCTTGCGCAATTTCTTGTATAGTCACACGACATTCCCGCATCACCACAGCGTTCACTTCAGCAATGACGTGGCCATTTCGGCATGTTCATGGCCCGACGGAGCGTGGCTCGCTCTCCACCAATGGGCGGCCGTCTTTAAACTGGTTGTACCACTCCTCAATCTGTGTGCTGCTCATAGCACCGTCACCGAAAGCCGTGTGACACTTCCGATTGGTTTCCACTTGGCTGTCGCCCAGTTTCTGGCAAAATTTGATGAAGTTACGTTGCTCCAGTCACTCCGCCATTTGCCTTGCAAGAATAAACCGAGGGGAGCAGTGCGCACTACCTTACCTAAATGATGTGTCCCATCGACTGACGCTATCGGCAGGCGGGAAAAAATTCGCGCATGTGCACGGAGGTTCAAGGTCGGCTGATGCCAGCGCGCTTGTTTCATATCCATCAGGTGGTTCGAAAAATAACATAAGGTCGGATACTTTTCTAACAGACCTCGTATTACTAGCAGCTCATTGTTGGGCTTTAGTACGAGCAGTTATAATGAATAATTATTAATTATTAGGTTCTGAATAGCGTCGATATTTCTATGGCATGTTTTATATTTATGGAACTGAAGCCAGCTGGGGCTCAAAGCACGTAGTATACTCATTGCCAATCATGAGAATAGGGACAGTTTTCATGTTCTTGCGAAATGTTTTGTAAAAATGAATTGGTGTGTTCCCAGATGGTGTTCCTGGTGCAATGAGAAGGAAATCTAAGAAAGACACTATTGCATTTTCTGCCTAAGTTCGAGGAACAATGCCTCAAAAGTCACGCTGCTGGTGCTAGTCTGAAGATCCATCTATCGCCATGGCTGTAGCAGTGACACATTCTTCGATTTCGACGGGTCAACACTTCTCAGAAAGTAAATATTGAGAAACTTTGTTAGCAGGGCTAAATAATAGTTGAGTTAATGAGAAATTGTCACAAGCTTATTGACGTCCCCTGCCACTAGGAATCCGTTGGCGAAGAGATGGCGTTATTACGTCCAATACACCGATAGATTATTTAATTTGGGCTCTTCTCCATCGGAGCACGTAATAGGTTTGTAGTCCATAGAGCGAACGAATGCGAGTAACATTTTCTTCAACCTACTTTTCATTGTCTTGTTCTCTTTAACTAGAAGAAAAATTCTATGACGACACAATAGCACGCTTATGCGATTAACCTTCATTGCTAACTTCAGGTAATTTGAGCCTATCTATCTATCTATCTATCTATCTATCTATCTGTCTGTCTGTCTGTCTGTCTGTCTGTCTGTCTGTCTGTCTGTCTGTCTGTCTGTCTGTCTGTCTGTCTGTCTGTCTGTCTGTCTGTCTGTCTGTCTGTCTGTCTGTCCGTCCGTCCGTCCGTCCGTCCGTCCGTCCGTCCGTCCGTCCGTCCGTCCGTCCGACCGACCGTCCGTCCGTCCGTCCGTCCGTCCGTCCTCCTGCCTGTCTCTCTAGTCTTGTCTGTTTGTCGACTCACGGGCCAAGTTGTATATGAGCTTGGTGGTCCACTGGTATGTGCTCATGGTCGTGATTTCATTATGGCTGTTCAATCTTCGTTATTAAAACTTGTTTATCTGCCTCTCGTCATGCAGTCGCCGGACAATCGACGCCAATTCATTGGCCCAAATTACCTAATAGCTGCGCCACTGGGTATGTGCTCAAGAGGACGTTGAGCACGCTGTGAGGAAGTCGCGGTCGTGGCGTTATCCTCAGTCCAGATTTGTCTTCCGACTCCTGTAATGTCGTCGCCGTAACGCCATCGTCGTCATGCCATCATCGTCGTGCAGTCTTAACGTATTCATTGTCATACCTTCATCGGGAGGCCATCGTGGCCGTTTCATTGTCAACATCATACTGTCATCATGACTCTCGTCATACCGTTGTCACGCCTTCTACGCCAACCACATAACCTATGTTGTCTAATAGCATAGGCCACTAGGTATCTTCTCCTGGCTGTGATACCATAGTAGTCATTGTGTGGACGTCTCTCTAGGTTTGTCACCTGACTTTCGTCCTGCCATTGTCGTCATAAAGTCATCACGCATTCTTTGGCATACCTTCTTCGGGACGAACGTGTGTTCGTTTCATCGCCTCACTAAAGCTTCGTCTTCTGACTCTCGTCAAGCAGTTCTCGTCATGTTCCTACGCCGACCCAATGGGATAAGTTGCCTTATAGCTTGTGCCACTAGGTATGTGCTCATGACCGTGATGCCGTCGTGACCACTGTGTTGTCGTCGTCCCAGGTTTGTCCTCCAACTCTCGTCATGCCGTCGTCGTCAAGTCATCGTCGTAATAGAAACTTCATGCATTCATTGTCATACGATCGTCATGGTCGTGAAGACGTCATTGTCCTTTCATCGTCACAAAAGCTTCGCCTTTCGACTCGTCAAGCAGTTTTCATACCGTCATCTTCGCCGACCCAGTGCCCAAGTTGTCCGATAGCCTGGGCCACTAGACATCTGATCGTGATGCCATCGGGGTAGTTGCATTTTGTCATTCCAGGTTCGCCATCCGACTCTCGTCATGTCATCGTCTTCATGCCTTCGTCCTCAATCAGTCGTGATATATTTGATGCCATACCGTATCCGTGATGCCGTCGTGTTTGTGTCACTGTAATCACTCCAGCTCCGTCATTCCACTTTCATCATGTCTTCGTCGTCACGCCATCGTCTTCGTATTCTTCGTAATATAGTCGTCGTCACGCACTTATCGTCTCCTCATTGTCCCGTAGCATTGTTATAAATTTATCATTCCATCGTCATCATACACTAAGCATTCTAAGTAATACCTTCGTCGTGAAGTCATCACGATCATTCCATCGACGTCATTCTAACTACTTCGTCAAAAAGCCGTTGCCATTCCATGTCGTCATGGCGTCGTGTCCCGCTGTATCATCGCTGTCACTTCGCAAACGTAAAGTAGTAATGACGTCGTCTTTGTCATAACACCTTTGTCATTCCATCAACGTCATTCCTTCTTCATCATTCTATCATAATCATGTCGTCGTCATTCAGTCGTGATTGTGCCACCCTTCCCATACCATCGTCATTATTAGAGCTTTGTCATCTGGCTGTCATCATGTCGTTGTCACGCCACTGCCGTCATGCACTCGTCATCCAATTGACCCCAAGTTGACGTCGTCACGCTGCCTTCGTTACCAATTGTCATTGCAGAATCGTCGTGCCATTTCCGTCATTCCATCGTCGTCACACCGCCTATATATTTCCATCGACGTCATTCCTTCTTCACCATTACATCGTCGTCACTGCTTCGTCGTCATGCTCAGGGGCGATCTTGGCAGGCGAGTTTCATAGCAAAGTGGGCTGACACCGGACACAGTATGCGTCACACTCAGCCGAAGCAACGCAAGTCTCAAAATGACCACTAAAGATTTGAAAAGAACGTTACTTCAGCAATACGGCGTGTCACTACATATCTTGAATGTTAATCACATATCCGTCGACAGTGATTGGGGGATGGGTTCCGCCGTATTTTTAAAGCAAGAATGCAGGATGAGGTAGAAAAGGCTCGGCACCCGGCTCGCTTTCTTTTCGAAGCATGGTGAAAGAAGCGAGACCGATGCAACATCTCAGGATGTAGGAGCTTCATGCAAGTGATGGAGAGCAAATGAAATAAACACCTAGGGTTCACATATGACGGGAGCTCTCTGCACAACCAAACGGGTTGCTTGGGGTGAAGGCCACTCTCTGTTCCCTGCCTGGGGTTCTCTTCCGATACTTGAAAACAATTCTACGAAATATTTGTTTCTTGTCATAGATTATGCGCATTCGCGGTGTATTTTGGACCTCTAGATAGAAAATAAGCAATTTTTTTCAAGTGTTTCTAATTTCCCGCAATAAAAGAATACTATGTGCAGCAGCAGGATTTGCTAAGATATTATCTTCCGAACAATTGCAGCGTGAGAGGCTTGAGAAAACGGGCCCATAATTCATGGCAAGCAAATGAAACATCCTGAAAACAACAAAAATAGGACACAAGCGAAACGAAGAAAGACTACCGCGGAACACAGTCACGTTGCTTCACCCATTTTCTTCTGATTGTTTCATGATGACCGCTCTCCGGCTAGCTCCCCCTTTGCATTCTCCTTAACCTAACTATACTGAGATGCTACTGCTAAAGACGTATGACATCTACAACCTTTCACTAATAGTTAAGTGGGAGGAGAAAGCAGTACGAAGTACTCAAAGCGGTTATAAAAGCCATTATGAATATGTGGTGCGAAGGTAATTAGCATGGTTCAAGTATTACTCGAGTTAATAATTTATTCTCCCAAGCTTACTACCGTCCGCCGTCATCAGTCGTCCGTTGGCTAATAGAAGCCTAAAGACTAAAGATACAAGACTAAAATACAAGACTAAAGGCATGCGAGTAGCAAGCATTTTCGACAACCTACCTTTCTGTGTCATGCGGGCTTTAGCTGGAAGAAGAGGGGTACAATGTCACAAAAAGCACTTTTGTTTCGCATTTCTCCAAATTACATCAGGAAAAAATTTTTCAAAGCTCCTCTACCCATACCAACAGCACAATCGACTTCGCCTAATGCACGTTATTAAAGCGATGGTTTTCCCTAGCTCTTCAACCCCTTTGCGATTTCTTAATTTCTGACCCTCTACTGCCAACTTGGCAAAGTGTGTGCCACTAGGTGCGACTAAGAACGCAATAAAAGCACCAACAATCGGTATTACGAAACCCAGGTGTAGGTCAACAAATTATGCACGCGATCTCTTATCCGTAGCAAGAAATAGATAACTACAGAAAACCTGAACAAACAATGTCGGCTAATAGGCACACCAACCTATTAATGCAATGTTATCGTGAATTATACATAACAGTTCCTGCGATTTATCTTTACTAATTTAGCCAATAATCATGTGCCAGTGACAACGTGCGAGTTCTTGGTGAATCCTTCAGAACGGGCATGTCCCAGCATGATTTTGCAAGGCCCCTCATATGGGACATCTCCGGAGACAGACGCTTCTAAACTTACAGCTTACAGCGATATCAATCCAATGGTTCTACGGGAGTCTTCTAGCACTAAATTTGGCTAAACTTGTGTACACGGCACTGAATAATAATCTACCACTCTAGCAGCAGTGTCCTAAAGTCATAAAATCTTAATAATATTAGTCAAGTATTGTATTATTATTATATTTTATATTGCCAGGCTTAACGAGCAGTTGGCGTTATGTAGCTATACATTTCTGGCCGCACTTATCTGTCCGTTATTTCTGCTGAACTTGGACAGGGGTGCGCTTTAGAAGTTTTTGAAACACATAGTGAAGAATATATGCGGTTTCTAACTTGTACTTAAAGAGCTGGGATAATAAGTGCGTTCATGTTATACGTCCTCACTTGATGTGGTTACAATGAATTGCCCAAATTACGAATTCATGGATTGCTAGCTCTGGACATTCAGCAAGCCCGGTATTAAGCAAGCACCTAGTTGTTTTCAAAACTTGCAGACAGTCGGGCAAGATGGAGAGCTAATATTTCTACGATAAATCACTTCATCAACGTGTTATCAAGGATTCACTTGTCTACAGAGCTGGGCTGAGGTTGTCTAGTGTAAAAAGCGTCGCTGAATATTAGCAGCGCGTATAAAACGAAAAAAATAATAAGACACCATGGCTATAAGATACCATTGCACTTTCCAGCCTGTATCTAAAACAGGTAGTTCGTTTTCCAACAGCTCAATCAAACGTACGAATTTTTCACATCTTTCCACATTAAGCGAAATTATAACAACTTGTTCCACTTTATTTCTGGCTATTGAGACTACATTAAATAAAAGGAAGTGAAACCTTGTTCGAGTTAAAACTTAATTAGTAAACAATTACTAATTAGTCTGCTCCGCTATCCACAACACACAGCTATCTCCAGCATGTCAACAACGCTACTTTAGACTCCGCGTTATGTTTCGAGTGCTCAAATTAGAATTTTGAGATGTCGAGAAACTCCGTAGATATGATACGTCGTGAATTACAGAGTTAGAGGAACAACCCTACTAATTTATTATAAACGAATGCAGCGAAAAAAATGAAACACTGAAAAGAAACGGCACGTAACTGTGTCCGTCGCTTTGCGAATCGCCTGCTCTCGTGCTGGCGATACACTTACGAGGAACACACACCAGATTTTCATACGTCAAAACCCGGATTGAGGCTGTCATAAACATAATTCTTGTGAATATTTGTGTCTCACTCAAAGAACTTCTTCATTCATTAGAGTTGTTTGCCTTTGCCCGGCCCCCACCCTCAGAAATAACGTAATAAATATTGCGGTGTGATGACAAAATAACGAGCTCCTGTGAACATAATAGTGATGATGGTTATGAATAAGATGTAATATACCAAAATCAAGAGAAAGCAAATGGTTGAATGGCACCACGCAACATAAAACAAAAGGTGTCAGAAGTTTATTACTGCATGCAAAGGATGCGGTTGTAATAAAGTTTTAATGTTAAAGATATATACCGGTCCGAGAAAAGCTGAATGATGGGGGTCGCGAAGCGACGTAATATTTTTTGCGACTCAAAAGCGAAACAATTTTCTAGAACGCTAACATACAGCAAATCCAAAGAATTTATCTCGCAGTGTCAAAAAAAAATTAATTATGGTGTTTCACGTGCCAAAACCACTTTCTGATTTTGAGGCGTGCCGTAGTGGAGGACTCCGGATGTTTCGGCCACCTGGGGTTCTTTAACGTGCACCTAAATCTAAGTACACGGGTGTTTTCGCATTTCGTCCCCGTCGAAAGCTCCCATTGTCTTTTCTTATTATTTTTTATGTTATTTGTCTCTTTTTTTCGGGCACACTCACTGCCCCACCGTTCCGATTCTTTGAATAGAATACTACGCGTTTGCGAAATGAAGTCCGGAAGAAGCACAGAGTTCGTCACGTAACTTACTCGTCATCATCCTGGCCGTCGTTGCTGAAAAATAATCGACAACGAACTTGCACAATGTTTTCTTCGTTTTGAAAAAGAAATGACGTAGACATACCTGGCCGTTGCTTCATCTATGAACACAATAAAACATTTACCACGGCAGTACGCTGGAGAAAACGCAAGCTAGCAACCTCTTGCCCCTGTAATCGTTGTGTGAGTATTTTTCTTTTTCTTTTTTTTTGCGTCACGCGTAATTATTTACTGGTATTTCGCCAGATAGAGTAGAAGGTTGGGCTTGTTAGTTTTCCATCCTGGTGTTAACAGCGCAAAACGTAGAGGGGACACGAGACGAGAAATCGACACCAGAAGCGTTTGTGGTGTCGTCTTCTTTTATCGTGTCCCGTCTACGTTTTGCGCTGTTACGACTAGGCCAGATAGAGGTCATACCAAATGGTTTGCGAATATCAGTTTACTTGAGAAAGTTGATTTCCTAATACGGTACACTGTGTAATTGTGGGCTGCTACATTACTCATGAAGGATTAAATAATGTAATATTGCGGGCGCTCTTTACCCGTTATGTAATAATTGCAGTGAAACCAACCTTAACAAGAGACATTGATCTCAACAGTGCGCGTCAGGTCGATCGAAGGAAAATGCAAGACATGCTTACCGAAGGCGTAATGGAGCTACCACTTTCGTTTGCTACAGAGACAAACAAGATCACTCAAGAATAGGTATGCTCCTATCATGGTATTGATCAGGCTTTGGTCCACCTCCCTACACCTCCAGCAAGAGCGCTCGCTCAAGATACACTGACATGTTTGCCTTGGTACCACATAGTCCCGCGAATCTGTTTTCTAACAGCTGGTGGACCGCATGAAGAGGAGATATAGTGATCATTTTCTTTCCTAACGTCCAAGTAACCTTCGAGCAGATAGCAGAAATTCAAAAGTGGCAGTAAGGTAGTTGGCGTATACTTTTGGGGGGCTTTTGCTACTTCGACAATATCTTATTCTTTTTCCACATCCTTTCGAGAGCTTTCTGATAGACCTGTCAGAAATTCTAGTCATATTCAAAGAGCTAACTGCGGACTGAATAATAACTGCTAATTTTGCTTGTCCCTAAATGCTGCCCTTGAATACATTTCGGCTTCTGCCGTCCGACCTAACTGTAACTCCGACTCTAACCAACATGCACAAAGTGAGGAACTTCGCACTTCTGTGCCCAGCCGCCAATGACCGGAGCTTCCTGAAGTTTACAAACAAGGATTTTTTTTTCGACACTGCAAACAGGAAGGTAGTCCAGTGCAACAAGCAGGTGGCGCCAAAAATTAACAATCGAAGAATTCTTTTAGTGGATTGTTCTGAAAGGTAATACGATCGCTCACTTGTACGTGAGAAATCTCCCAAATGCCGTTGAAACCACGATCGAATCCTCGACTTAAAAGTTGAAGTACGCTTTAGGCGCCTTCTAGAATTTTTTGCATACGCAGCAAATTCACTGATAGAATTATCAAATACCTGTGTGAAAGTAAACACTGCATTCTGTTAGTTGTTCTTCCGTAACGTAATAAGATCAACTTTCGATATGAGTAGGTGAAGTCCGCCACTTTCACGTTTATAAAACTTTGCATTGTACCACTCTCATGCCCGAAGGAAGCTAGGGGACATAATCACTTCTCATGTAGGTTCTTATTACCAACCCCAGTGTGTTAAGAAGTCAGACAACGTTTCTTTTTATTTACACATTAATGACAAAAACTAACAAATACCTTTCTATGTAAGTGAACAAAGTAATTGTCTACTCATGTTTGTAGTCCTAAATACCCGTATATCTAAACACACAGCTGAAGATATGACGTCGTGTTCTCTGTCTGCATGTTGATTTTGCAATTTTATTCTTCTTATCCCAGTCCTCTCTGTCAGTTTTGAAGATACAACAATTCATACCAAATTAGTGTCAATTGTCCGGGCAGCTGACCGCCGTAATACGATTAAGCAACTTTCACTTCCGTATGCATATAACTTTCTATCCGGAAAGAATAATTCACGTAAACGTTTCCGACTTAGTTTTACAAAACAATTACACTGATGTGCAATGTAATGTACAAGGAGTCTCACGGCGATACACGCTTTTAAAACTATGCAAACTATGTGTGTGCGTGTATGCGCGTGCATGTGTGTACTTTGGCTACGTATGTTGGTAGCCTGCGCCCCCCCCCCCCACACACACACGTTTTACGGCAGAGTTTCACATTGCGGCACAAAGGAGCCGCCGTGCAGTGTTGTTTAGTGGGCTAGAGCCCACTAACTGTAAACTCTTAGAGATACAAAGCTTCTAATTACAAAAGTAAATTCCGTGGTTTATTCTGCCAAACCCATTAAACTCTTAGAGATACAAAGCTTCTAATTACAAAAGTAAATTCCGTGGTTTATTCTGCCAAACCCATAGAGGCGTGTCGTAATGGGGGACTTCGGAATATATTTGACCACGTTGGGGTTCTTTAACATGCACTCGATACGCGGCACACGAGTGTTATTGCATTCTGACCCCATCGGAATGTGGCCTTTGCGGACGCGGTCGAACCGACGACCTCGTGCTCGGCAGCGCAATGCCATCGCGACCGAGTTATACCGCGGCGTTGTGGTACGTTTTATCCATTATCGCAAACGCGACAGGCCTTCAAATCTAAAGCTTCTTGAAACGCACCAAATTCTAGCATTTCAATTTAATTGCTATTCATAATAACCGAATCCTATGTACCCACCGTGTGTAATCATTGTCTTTTAAGAGACGCAGGTGGAAGAGCTGGAACCCCTCGTGATGCGGCAACGATGCAGCACTTACGACTATCCCTAGGAGAATTAAAATGGCGTTAAGCTAGCTTCTAGTGGTTTTCGATGTAAACAGTTGGGCAATTCGTGGTAGACAATTCAAAGTACCGCTTCTTGTGAAGTCTTTTTATAAAGCTGTTGTAGATATCAATGCGACAGCGTCGCGTGGCGTTCCAAACTCTCCGGTTAAAATTCCGAGACCAGAAAAAAAAAAGCATTCTTGAAAGCTTAGGAGAAGGATGAGGAGCTTAGAAGGATAACGAGGAAGGGTGTTTGCGGTTTTAGGAGCCGTGATTGTCCTACCTTTGGCTTTTTTGGCAGTTGATGCTACAAGAGAGCGGTAAACCCACGTTATGACAATCTAGTCTTGGCCGCCTTACATCAAGTGCACTCGCAGGTTCAGGCATGGTGGTCCCCCTACCTCGCTGTCTGTTGGCCGTCGGAACTGTAATAAATTAGTCAAAACACGTTAGTGAGCTCAGGGAGGGAGAGAGAGGAGGGGAGCACCCCGCCCTCTCTCTCTCTAAATGCATCAGTGCGACACAGAAGCTGTCACTAGTCTGACTTACTCATCATCGTCATTATCTGTACCGGGGTCACTGAAATAGTGCAAGCAATACACACAGTTGATTCTAGTGAGCTGCTGCTATCCATCAAGAGTACGACGAACTAAATTACATTTATCGGCTTCTCACTAAACACTGTTCCTTTTCGTTAGTGCAAGCTAAATACATTCGCAAAATGATGCACGCAAACACAACGTGCCATGACGCGAAAGTCGTTTACTGATTCCTTACTTGTGAGAGTGACGCACCTGTGTTTTTTACTGCTGCAAAAAGAAGGCTTTCGGGTAGCGAACTATCTTAGCCATTCTTTTTACTTATATATACTGATGATACAAAATTACCATTTTAAGACTTTTCAAGATATCTATCTAAATATATGATATTTTTTTACAAACGCTGTTGCCATTTCTAAGTGCCTTGTAATTTCATTAGACAGAGATTGCAGCAGAGCTTATGTGGTATTATACGGTAAAGGACTTATAGCCATATTTTGATACATCCTCTATTACATATTCCCCTCGTTTATAATGTGATCGGTACACCGTCGTAGGTAACCTTCATGGTGGTAGCGAAACACATCGTGTTCTCTTATGGTTGCACGAAGTACCAGATTGAAAAAAAAATGTTTAAAGGTTATCAAACATCTAGTTGACGTCGCCCGAAGACAACAGTTTTCCTGAGATAGTTGGAGGTAACAATGGGGTGGAATCGCTGCTCACGGCACGCCATCGCGTCACCTCTCTGACGAGAGGAGTAAGAGGAGCGTTGGACTGCTTAAACTTTTAGGCCACACTGTCGTCGGGATAGGTCCACATTTTTAGGCTGCACCACCTTCGGGATCGGCCCACAGTTTCAGGCTGCACAAATCCACGGGACCGGTTTTCAAATGCATTGCCTTCAATACTGGCCCACACTTTCAGATTGCACTATCTTCGAAATCAGCCATCAAGAGAGGCTGTAGGAAAACATGTACCTGGACTCACTAAAAAGGCATTGTCTGTAAAGAAATATTGAGCGACGTCTCCAGGCAAGGTCGTCGAGCTGCTGCATTAAGCGGCGTGCTGAATAAGTTTGCCACTGACCGCCGGTTATTTGCTTTACTCACAAGTACTTGGTATAAAAGGATCAACATATAGTACGATGTCACTGGAATGCATGATCGAATTTGTTTTATCCCTAGATGGCGCCGCTGTCACTAGGCCGTTTTGCGAAGCTTTCCAGCGCCTTTTAAAACACAGGGCTTTAAAGTTCTTTTGCTTTGCTGACCCAGCACGTGACTCTGCTTGGCTGCCAGCTCTTATTGGAAGCATTCAGATGAAGCCACGTAACGCGCTCCTGCAGTCCTGTTCACAACTTCCACCGTATCGCTAGAGACAGGGCGATATAGACAAGGTGTGCAGCTTTTTACTATGCTAGCTGTGCTACAATATGGAGATGTTGACGACACCAACCCATAAGGGGTATGGATGTTCATTGCTTTTCAGACGCCACATCGTAATTCGCGTCTTGAAACTTGTACCTCTTCGGCATAAGAGAACCACCCGGTTTTTAACCCAGTCACGGTACAGAATTAAGAGCGAAGAACCGGGCCAAGTGAGCGATCGATTTGCGTACATATATGCAACTTTTTATTTCAATAAAAGCCAAGAGTTCAGGCGGCAACCATCAGGTAAAAGCAGTTGGAAACAACTGGAATGGCCCCATCAAGCTTGCAAATGGTTTAGTTTCAGTGCATTTGGGCTAACAGTATCGCTTCCGGATATATATATATATATATATATATATATATATATATATATATATATATATATATATATATATCATAAGAAGCCAACAGACAAAGGCCACGGACAACATAGGGGAAATTACTTTTACTTACTAGTTGAATTGAAGAAAATGATGAATTATTGGAAATAAAACTGGATGAAAAGACAACCTGCCACCGGTAGGAAACAATCCCAAGTCTTCGATTTACGCGTGCGATGCTCTACCAATGGAGTTACCGCGGCGCGTTCTCCCATCCAATTTCTTGGCTATTTATGTTTTTATTACTAGAACTAACCCTGGGAGTGTTGGCCAGCACCAATACTCACAAACGTATATATATATATATATATATATATAAATATATATATATATATATATATATATATATATATATATATATATATATATATATATATATATAATTTCGCGGTCATCTTTGGTTCATTGCCCAAGGGTGCCGTCGGTAGACCAACCTCTTTCAGGGGCAACTACAACAGGGTTTCCTAACTATCAAACTATCATGTATCAAGACTTAAACATTTGCAAATAACGCGTAGCCGATAAGGTAGTGTCGTTTGCCCTCGCTTGGAGATACTCCCATCATTTTGTTTGCATTCCGTCTGATTAAATCATTAGTCGTAATTCATTATTACGCTTTCGAAACATTAAAATTAGATTAAAAAAAGTGTCAATGAGAAAAATTGTAGAGCAACATGAGAAACTCCCGATACAGCTTTCTGTGGGTCAACACGCGCTACGTAAAAGTGTTTTCCAAGAGTGAAAGAAGCCCGCGAATAGACGCAATATTGCCGCGCGACTTCGCGACTTCGCGAGGCACTTCGCGTGCTTTCGCCGATGACTTTCACGTTCGGAAAAGCACTTTTACGTCGCGCGTGTCGAGCAAGAGAAAGCTGTATCGGGAGTTTCTCATGTTGCTCTACAATTTTTTTCTAATTTACACTTCCCATCTAAGATTTGAGAAGTTGGTTAATTAATTAAGGCTAATTATGTATATAGATGGAATGCAGCAAAAAAGTCCCCCTATCTCCAAGATATGGCAAACGGCATTAACTTGGTTATGTCCAGCTACGTAGCATTTGTATATCTTTAAATCTTGGTGCACGATCGTCGGGAAACCATGTGTACTGCAACTAACGGTCTCTGCTCCAAACCGCTGTCAGCTGCACTTCGCTTCTCGAGAGGCAGGATGGGTGTCCAGTGGGTTGCTGAGCAACAATGCGCAATGTAGTGAATGCGGTTCAAACCATAGATCCGGGACCTCAAGTAGGTATGACGTGATGCTCCCGCATTTCTCTTCCACTCACCGCTAAATCGCCACAGAATTCCTTCTTCTTTTTTTTTTTTTTTGTTAGCACTGTATCGAGGCCAACCTATATATCCGAACATATACAGTGTCTGCACTTCGATCTGCTCCGCTTTCAGTTCTTCTCTTTCGTGGTGGCTTCTCACCTCCATGGGGAACTTGACCGGCAACGACCGCGGTAGGCGCTGACGTAGATTTGTTGCCTCCGCCGCCGCCGCCTGCAGGGATCGGCTTGCTCACCAGCTTCCCAGCTGGAGTCGAAGCGCCTGGGGACAAAGTTAAAGAAATAAACAAGCAAAGTTGGCACCCACCAAAAACATAGGCGAGACCACGAGGAGAACCGAAGCAGGCTAGTTATAAAGGTATCGCTATTATAGAAAAAAATATACCAGAAACTTTACCAATCCGTGCGACGTCGCAAGAAGTAGTCGTTACAGGTCAACTGCTACTAAATTTCATTTCGGCTAAATTTGTTATCAGCGGGTAATCTGTACGACTGATGATACCCCGGCCAAGCTGGAGCTCTGGTAATTGTAGAACTTATTTATCAGTAGTTGAATAGCACCAATGTTGTGCCTGCACCTTACAGTTAGCGGATGCGATGTAAATACCAACACGCCTCGCCTCAGAGATTTGGCAGCGTGCTGAAGGTAGCGATCGACGTTTCCATATCTCCGAGGTAATGCCGACACGTCGCACTGTTTCTCAATGGGCCTCTTCGATTACCAGTGCCTGAGAGCGTACAGTTTTCTTCAATTACTAGAGAGAACCCCGGCGCTGGGATCGTTCAGCCACCATGGGAAGAATGGGTAGCACGTGGCTTTGTCTGAGCTCGATGCTTGGGGCTTCATAAGTTCTTATGGCTTTGTTTATTAGGCTTTACCTCGGCCTAAATTGTCTTAAATTTCACAGCAGTTTATACTTTTTTTTTATGCAGAGGGTAACAGGACTCTGCAAGCACGCTAATTTCATTGGTTCCGCTCGGTCATGCGTCCGTAGAGTAATGGTTTCAATATCGGGCCTCTGTGCTAGCGGTTCTGCTTTCGAATCCTGCGGTCGGACAATTTTCATTATGTTCACCTAATTATCTATAACCCAGTACTCTCTCAAAAATGACCGTTTGCAAATTCGCGAAGCCATTTAAATCCAGAAGGACGAAGTTTAGACAAACTCATGTACTGCCTATCATTCCCCTGCTGGTAGAAGTGCCCTGCTCACAGCTCCCGTAGACACCGGCGCCACAGCTTCCTCTAGCAATTCTATGAAACTCTATGCCTGACAGTCCTGGACTGCTTGCGACTGCTGTGCCGCGTTCGATTTTCTTCGGACAGCTTCGGAAGCTCCGCCCACCAGTCCGAGAGCTGCTGCAATCGTGTCCATTATCCGCGGACCGGAAGTCGCTCACTGTCCGCCGAACTCTCAGAGCTGTGATCAGATTTTCGCTCGTACCAGCGCGAGCAACTAGCAGACGACGGCTGTCTGAAACAGATGCGCGCGGCGTTCGCCGCCATGTTGCGAAAGAGCCGCGTGCTTCTGGGCACTTTGCACGTTCCAGACGGCAAGTATCACGCACTCAGATATCGTGCCTAGCACTTCGGTGCCTTGGGTGCCATCACACGAGCTTTTCACGATTCGTGTAATTATTACAGCTTCAGCCTTCGCGTTCTGTAAGAGGCGAATACAGCGATCAGACGCACAAGCTTGCTTTTCTTGATGCATATCGCTAAATCTGTCACGATCATCGCTATATGTGTAAACAGGTGGATTTCGCATTTCAGGTCAGTGAATCTTGTTTGCGAGGTAGCATGTCGTATCGCATGTGGCTATCTCCCCGTGGTAACTGGGGTGGTATACAGTCGGAGCTTAGCCGATTATCCCTTCTGTTGCCAAGTTCGAGCGTTTGCTTTTTAATGTCCAGGAATAGCAGACGGTGTGCACGTGTTCTGTCCTAGACGCCCGTCGGGCGTTTCGTCCCACGAGCTTTGAGGATATCGGCGGGTGCTCTCCGTGTAAACAGCGACGTGTCACAATCGCTATTTTGCTTGTATTCGTGCGGGAACTCCGCCTAAATTTCGCCAAGTAATGACGGAGCTTAATCACTGCGCTTAAATGGAACGACGAGCGAGGACGCGACGTAAACAGCGCTTTGCGAACATGTTCCAGGCGCTCAGGCTGCGATACCGCGGTGAAAACTTCGTGGCTGTGTCACCGAAGTGGCGTCCGAGGCGACACCATCTCGGATTTCACTCTGATGAATTCGCCGGGTAGCGAGTTTAACTACGAGCAGACTACGGCAGCCGGGACAGTGACTTCCGGTCACGGTGCTTGCGAGCGGAACCTCGGATGGATTCCCGACAGCAGAATCACGCGATTGTAGCGTGCCCTTCTGTCAGTTTTAGTCAGACCGGAAGCCGCAGACGAATCGCGGACAGTTCGGGACAGGATAATCGAAGAGGCCCAATGTTCTGACTGATGCGTCACTTCCGGCGATTTATCGCGGAATCATCTATTTTTTTTTTGTTTTCAGTATCAGAAAGGTCTATTGTTCCGATTTCCTTGTTTGTTTGACGCCTGCAGTCGTATTTCCAACTTAACGTTTTGCACGGAGGCTGTTTTATATTCACACTTATTATTATTATTATTATTATTATTATTATTATTATTATTATTAGTAGTAGTAGTAGTAGTAGTAGTAGTAGTATTAGTATTATTATTACCATCATCTGAACTAGGTTTCAGTTTCAATTTCAGTTTATCATCCTTCTGGTGCTCTACTTCCTTTTCTTTTTTTCGGCAAATGGCCTTGAAAGCGAGCTTGTGACTTGCCTCCGCGCGACATCATGGGCCCTCAGTCGCGCCACACGAGATTAGTCACGCTGCGCGCAGTTACGAGCGGCTAATATCACATATCAACGTGCAGCAAGCTTGCGCCGATGCCTTTAAGGGCAGGTGCCTGAACGCTTGTATACTAGCAATTCTAACTTATTCTAGGGAGCGTGATACGTGTTTCACAGCTTGGAACGGAACGCACGTGCACTTCTGCAAAGTTTAAGTCTCGCACCGCTCTCCCTATGTCTGCAGAGCTCGCTTTAAATTCACACACAGGATGCCTCAGACGCCCAGTCACTCGCTGTGCAATTACAACTTAATGTGGTAAATAATGGTGGCGTTCACAATTGACCAAGGACGTGTTCGATGACCACCAGTATCTCTGCACAAGATCTACGCCTGGAAAGTTCCTGCTGAGCGGGTCTTTTCGTTTCCGTACGAAATTTTTTTTTCGAAATCCTCTTTCCCTCTTCATCTCTCTTTATCTCTCAAGCAGACGCACGCACACAAACATGCGTGCGCCACAAGCACATACACCTGCACGAACACACAAGCCCAGTAACACGCCCTCGCCCATACGCAGACACCAACACATACTCTATGCAAGTGAAAACGATGGCGAAATCGTGAAGCTGTAGCGTATGTCCTAATCGGGTTAGTTAATCTGACAACCTAGGCATTCCGAGACAGGTGCTCTACCAAGCGGGCCATTCGACAGGCTGGAAGATAGCGAGGCGAGGGAGAGTCAATCGACGACAGAGCGATAGCTAAGCCTGGTTGCGACACTCTTGGTTATCGAAGCGCCTCAACTTCGCTTTTGTTCATTTGCTTTAGCAAGCGTCTGTAGCAGTTCTGAAATTACGCGAGCCGTTGCTTCTGGCCAAAATACGAACAAACAAACAAACCTTGCGTCGTTAACATCACAACGCCGACGATGACTATGACGACGACGATGCCCAACCCGGCAACTGGCAGGGCCCAGCTCATTCCCGCAGCCCCTTTCGACCTGCGAAACACAAGCCGGGCGTGCGCTGTAAGAAATCAATGCGTAGGACGACCTCCAAAGATCCAAGCTGCAGTCGCGGACAACTCGACAATCGACCATGCAAGCTATAATCGCGCACGAAGTGCCTCCAGTCGCGTGGCGATATTGAGCGTATTCCCGGGCTTAATTCTTTCCCGCTCGGAAAAAAGCTTTTACGTAGCACGTATTGAGCTAGAGAAAGCTGTATCGGGAGTTTTTAATGTTGCTCGACAATTTTCTCATTGACTCCTTCCACCTAACCATAACATTTCAGAAGCTGATTAATTAATTCAGGCTAATTATCCAATTAGGTGGACTGCAAAAAAATAATCTGAGTATCTCCAATACACGGCAAACAACATTATCATGGTTCGGTTAGGCTACTTGGTATTCGCATATTTTTAAAGCTTGACTCAAGTTATGTGAAACACCTTGTATTGCTGAATGGGACTCTCTACCTTCAAACGATGTCTCGCTTACGGTATCATCACCATTTCACGCAGTACTGGTGACCTTCTTAGAGTGTATCAACGGGTCATGACTTACATATGCTTGCATATTAGCTGCGTTTTCATGTGCTAACTACTGTATAACAGCTTCGATGAAAAGACGCAATCCGGGGCGAGGTAGTAAAATCAGGCATAAATGAAAGGTTGCGGAAACGGGTTACGTCAACAGCAACAACGCGAAGGTAACGTTTTACTTACGAATCGGCTGCAGAGAGTGAGAACTAGATATTGTACTGCACAAATGTAACGAACAATTAATATACAAACTTAATAAGCAAGACTATTCTTACTATGTGAGACGGTCGACTCCTCGCTTTCATCTATTGGAAATGCAAACAAAGCAGAACATGCTGACGTTGTAAACGTGAGCGGTCCGGACACCATACGTAACTAGATACGGTGCAAGGTCTAGCAGACATCACTCGTCTACTTGTGGCATGAATTATGATGCACTGCTGATGAATTCTTAAAATAACGGCGCAGCAGACAACACTGAAAAAAGTACGTTAGTGCTTCGTCTATTTTCTAGTTGGTACACATAAATAGAGCGCAATAATTCAATTTCAGTTTAGTGCGCAGTCATTTGCGTCGGCTGTCTTTCTTTTCTTTTTTTTTTGATAAACAAAACAGACTAAGTTTCGCAAAGCGTACGAACACGTTTGTCATTAACTGCAGCTACCAACAAGAAAAGAAAAGAACAACTTCTTTCGCAATCGCAGTTGAACCCACCTTGCATGAACATACCGTCAAACATAGTAACGTGTCAACCAAAGCGGTCATGTATATAAACGCTATAGGGGTGTGTGCGAGTATTCAAATTTTCAAATACAAAGCGAACAGCCTTTGCGATCGATTCACTTTCGATTCGAGAATTCACTATTCGAAATTATCGAATAAATGCTTTTTTTTTTCTACGACTATCTAAGGGATAACAACACCTATTGGAGTCTCAAAGCATAGATAAGGGCGGAAGTGAGATCTGTTCTGAATAAAACTGCCACAGGGGAACTGTTGTTGCTGCGCAGGATAACCAGAAACCGTAATGACGAAACGTTCTTAGGCTAGAATTGTTCATAAAAGAAAATTCTACCCAGCCTTGATGCTGGACACATGGTAAGCAAAGGGGGCCGGCGCAATGGAGAAAGGTCACTTAGGAACGAAAAATTTTATGAATCCGGCTCGAGTTTTTTAGTTAATTAAGGTAACAGATAACTTCTGCTCCATAAAGTAGAGTTATTCATCATGAGTTATTCATTATGAGCACACGCTATGAGACGCATCTACACACCTCTCGCTCAAACGTAGGAACCATTAACCTGTTAGAATATCCTGTGGATTCATACGATTAGAAGCCTCACATGGGCAACAGTGTTTACGAGATAAAGCATTATAGGACGTGCGGTTACTGACACGTCTGGATCCTTGGCACAAAGGATCATTTCAGTCATGAAGTTCCTTTCCTCTTTCCGTCCCCTCATTCCCTTACACTCATTGTAGGGTAACAAACCGTATGCTCCTCTAGTTGATTGCTGTGCATTTCCTAGACGTGCTTGCTTTGTCTCTTTTTCTGCCTTTTCTTTTAAGAGCTGACGGGAACAGTGTAGCTTACATTTTTCATACGTATTCGAATGGCTGTACATGGATGACATTGTCAAGTCAAGAACGTAATACTACCACCACCATCATCATCATCATCATCATCCTACTTTATGTTCGGGCTTCATCCATTTTTCTTTTACACTGAAAAGGAAAACACCATTACACCGAAATCTTTCCCGGGAATTTAGTTGCAACCAACATGGCCGGTGAATGCGAATTTGTATCGTAGATGTAAACCTTGATCTGCTTGCAGCTTGCAAGGAGCTGCTCCTTGCAAGTTTCTTGCAGATACAAGGAGCGTGGGCATCAATGGACTCCGTCCATTGCCTGCTGAATCACAACCCCTGCTCGTCGGCAGCAGCAGGCTGTGTTGTTCCTTTTCCCTAGCACCCATTTGATCAGTCTAACGTAACACTGTTTATCTGCCCTGCACTTTGCATGGTTTACCGACTCCGCTTTGCTCATAATGTCAACCGACCGCACAGCTTCGTGTGCGTAGTTTTAGCAAAGGGAAAACTTCCATTGCAGTCTCTCCACTGCCGTGGCATATATATATATATATATATATATATATATATATATATATATATATATATATATATATATATATATATATATATATATATATATATATATATATATATATATATTTGTTCTCACGAACTTCCTGAAATGTTTTGCTTTCCATCTGCTATACACTTTGACGCAGCACTTCCATAGCGGTCTGGTGACGCTGCCATCGTTACTGAGCATTATGGAATTAGCCAGACGATTAAGGTTAACTAGAACGAACTCGTACCCTCGTAACATTGTGGTGGTTTACAGTGCATCTACCCCTTTAGGATTTATATTAAGCAGACATATCTTAATGACGAACACTACATGTAGACTTTATTGCCTAAATGGTCTATTAGTGTGGTCGTAGTCGCATTGCGCGCGCAGGCCTTAGCTGAACCGAGCCGCTCATTGTACTTCCCAGTCACAATTCGCGTTAGGCTAGCGGTATATTTACCTCTAAGGCGGTTTGTATAAAACAACGAGCTTCTCGTTTCAAAGTGCCCGAGTATCAAGCCCTTTTCGCACCTTGCTGCTCCATTCTCAGGATGACGTCGCTTCTCACCTTTTGCATCATTTGTGATGACTTTTGAAGTATGATGACATCCGTCTGATTGTCACAAGTGCGTGTCATAAATGAGTGATGATGATGATACCTGGTCTTGATACCTGGCACACGATACCTGATGATGATACCGGGCCAGAAAACCTAGCTGACGTACTAATAACGCCTACTACTACTAATAATAGTAGTAGTAACGCCTACTAATAATAGCTGACGTGCTGCTCTCTAATAAAAAAATCCATGAAACTATGAACTTACCACCTTCATCATCCTCGTTTTCTTTCCCTGGAAAAAAGTGTTTATGTTTTCCCAATTCATCGTAAGTTGTCCCAAAGAACATTACAGATTTCAGAAATCTGTCCACCAAGCATATTAACAAACATATAATACTCACATTCACTTCACTGCAAAATCTTATAAGACCACATAGCTCATTTATACAAAGACAAGCTTTCATGGGATCACATGAGGTAATGACGTCCACCCACCATGTTAACATACCTATAATATTCGTCTAACCATTACACTGAATATTCTTTTAAGGTCATATCCATCATTCCCCTTCGTTTGGCGTGTTGGTAAACTGACTTGGAATGCATATTTAGCGCCAGCGAACAAGGACAGAAGGGAGATGACACCACAATGCGCTAACTTCATATACGGTCATATTAACTTATGTATAAAACGGATGTTTTATGTGATAACATGGGATTATAAGTTATAATATAAGGTGTTGTGCTTATTCAATGTGACACAAAGAAGAGTTGCTTTAAGTGCATCCCACATGGCGTTTTCTTGAAATGTGGAGATCAGGACTCCGTTCATACCTTCATGCAATCAAAACACCATCGAAAGTTGCAGCCCTGTGTTAATGTTTAACTTCGTTCATGTTCCTTTGTTAATATCAGCCTCACCAAATTTTAAGCAAGGCCGCTCGCTCATGATGTCGCTGCAAATAACTGACTTTTCGCTAAAGTAAAAGGTGCTGAAGATGTATGTACAAAATTGGTCACGTACGAAGCGTCACTGTCTACTTTCACAATCTTAAATCAAAATATACAAAACTGCAACATGTCCAAGGGATTAAAGAGTCTGTGAAAAGTTACAAAAACATTTTTAGAAAGAGAAGATTATACTGGCATGCAGTGCAGTGGGCGGAGGCAGTGCTTCGTATTGCGTCGATATTTTCGCCAGCGAGTCCTCTTCAACCTTCAGATCTGTTTTTTTTTTTGAGTTACGAGGTGAAGCCTCGAGGTGTTTTGACAACAAATTTTGTGCTTGCCTGTACAGAGCAAGCATGAAATTCAGTCGTCGTCGCAATGCATTAGAATGCGAGTCGCCGGTAATTCGCCAACTGCGTATCGCTTCTATGGTGCATATTCACACCCGAAATCATAAAGCTTGCGGACCGTACAAGAGAATATTTCTGCAGCGTCAGCAGGCAGACGGCAGTCTGCATTTTCAGCCCGTACTAGTAAGTACGAACAACGCGCTGTTCAGAGTTGCCTGCACACTCGGCGGGAGAAATTCGACTTTCTTTCACGGAACGCAGGCCCCGTAACCTTTCTACGCCGACTGTACGATTCTTAGCACTGCAGCAAGAGGTACAACGGATGGTAGCTTACCCATCGCTGCGGCCTTGGAGTTCAACTTCTTCTTCTGTGCCGCTTGGAACGGACGTAGCACGCTGCGTTTAGCGCGCGTCGGTCACGCCACCAGCGGCAAACAGCGTAACTGATTTGATTTTACGGCCCTCTCGTAACGGTGCATGGATAATCGAGGGGACGGACCAAGAATCTGAAGGCATTAGGAAAAAGCAATAAAGGGTGTCCAAGAAGAGAAGGAAACTGTCGGGGAAAGTATCTGGAAGGGTGCGAAAAATAGCCAGACAGAAAGGGGTGGAAAAGAAGGGATACGCAGGGACGTTAATAATGTTTCGTCCAGTTTGCTACTTTACAAAAAAGTGGAAAATGACATAACGAAATAAGCACTTAGCGAGAGAAGCTGTCTGAATGAATTTATCAACGGTAGAGCATACGTTCCAATGAGAGTGGAGGCTTATAGAGGTTGAATGTGATTGAGGGAAAAGTTTGTCTATGCAGACGAAACTGTACTAAAAAATATGTACTATACATTGCTATATTTGCTGCTACTGCTCACGTGACCTGCTATGGCTAATTCCCACTACAATAGATAGGCCATGAAACGGGTGCTTAATCTCACGAGTTTAATGAGATCGAGTCAGAAGAATAGAGATTATTTAATGGAAGATAGGTATGAGGTGAATTGAAGTAACCATTTGCATGTCTACAGAAAGCAATAACGTAAAAAATATAAGCAACAGAAGGGTAATGTACGATGAGCAGAAGATATGCAAGGACTAAAGCGTGGAAAAAGAAAATTGTGCTATACACACGCAGGACGCGAAAAATAATAATAACTGCCACATTATAGGATGCAGCCGAATGTCCGCTATGATGCTTTCGGCCATAAGTCAAAAACTCACAAAAAGTGCCTGTGAGAGTCTTGCAAAATAATGCAACCTTAACAGAATGGTAGACGAAAATATTCATCTAAAAAATTTGAGATGTATGTTTTTAAACATGAATGAACATGAATGTCATCACCAAAAAATCGCGGAGGTTCCGGCCCCCGTCCCCAAGGCCTGTGTGCCGGGGACGGGGAGTAGGGGCCTCCTTATCCGGCGGTACAATAAAGTTGCTATCATCATCATCATCATCAAAGCGAGATAAAATTAATTAAAGAATATAAAGGTAAATAATTTGAACAAGCAAGTTTAACGATCTAATGCGCGTGAATAATGAACCTTTTCCATTGTTGATCAGCCATTACAACAAAGCGACCGAAGCACCTTTAATCTCTTTCCTCTTATGTTCCAGATTCGTAAACTTTTGCAGCTATCTCAAGAAATGGAACAGTTAATGCATGCAACGCCGTTTTATATATGAGATTTCGTTTTTTTTTTACTTTTTAGATACACATAACAATAAATATGTCGAGTTGCGTTTTAGTGAAACAGCCACGGTTATCTGTGACGGTGCTCCATCAGCGTCAAAATATTATCCCGAACATCATTTCAGAGACCTTTACTTGAAACCATGTTTAAGTGGGCGGGATATCACTCCACATTATGAAACACGGTTCCAGGTAAAGGGCGCTGAAAACAAGATATCTTCCCGATAAAATAAAAGTAAGTTCGTACCAGCCTTTTAGACTTTACACACTCGGGGAACTTTTGACTAGAGCGCCTCTGTATATTGTGGCACATTTTAGGGTCGGATGCCTCGAAATTATGGTGTGGTGAAAGCAGGGGCGCTATAGCGTAGAGCTATTCCAATTTCTTTTTTGGACCAACCCCACTTCACCTGTCTGTTACGCGACGTCAAGAAAACCGCGATAGCTCCCCATCTTATATGACGTGTGCACAGTGATTATGCATAATTTGACCGAACAAAACAAAAATAGTTATTTCTGATTCGACGCCTTTTTGCCATTGGCCCTCGGCTATTGGTCAAAAGTTTTCGGGCTGCACCCACTTCACCTGCCTCTCACGCGACGTCCCAAAACCGCAATAACTTACTGCGTCAAAGTGACGCGTACGCGTTAAAGATGCATTAATATGCCGGACAAAACTGAATTTTCTTCTGAATAGCCGCAGGCCGCCCCCTTCCGAAAGCAATAAAAGATGGCTGCTGCCGATCGCTCCGGCACTGGCTCCGGCACCGGCTACTCGCCCCTGCCGCAGAGTATGGGTTTGTTTTCATGTAAGAAAACTTTTTGCGTGGCCGTACAACGTTTTCGACAACTTTTGGCACTTTTACGACCTCGTTCTGCGAACTGTTCTTTTCTGAGGATCCATTTTAGCGTCATTCTTAAGCTTCCGTTGCATGCGGCCGCGATTGTCGACGAGCCACCGCAAGCTAAGGAAGAGAAAGCGGACCAATCGCAGAAGCCGGCACCACTCTCTTCATCCGGTTATCGGTATGCAGTGCAGTGGCTTGGCCCCATCGAATCCCTCTCCACTTGGGCATGCTCCTCGCCACTTGTGAGCCAATTAAATAAGACAAGCCGCTCAGTGCAGGCAATGTTCTTAGTTTTTCAAGCAAACAAAAGTGACCTCCTATGAACGAGGGGAGCATTCCATTGGTTTGTTCAGCCAACCCTGCGGGTGACCGCCCGAGCCTGCGTCGGCGGTTACGCAAATTTGACTTCGGGAGATCGGAATAAAAACATATTGAAATAGTTTTACGCTATACGGCCCCAGATCGCATACCTCCTTTGCCAATGTTGTGGCTTGTATCCGGCTGAAGAACATTTAAACATTCTTTTAAACACAAAATATAGACATTTTGCGTCAGCCAGCCATCAATCGTCGCCTTCCGCGGAGGAGACATCGCACGAGCTATAAAAACGGATGACGCTGATGAACTATCCTTTTCCTTAATTTTTATTGCCCCACCGCAAATTCAGATTTGTTAGCGGGGCATAATTTTTTTTGCTTGTTTCTACTATATGTACATACGATCCGTCTCAAATAAAACCTTACGGAGCTAAAATTCCACGCTTGTCGTGATGTTCTTCTTCGCTTCGTGTTTCGTTTCTTGCACGGCTTTCTTCATGGCACGCGTCACGACGAGTGTGACACAAAAGTGATACCTACTGGTTAAATAGAGACGGGAATTATCGTTTAAATCAACGAACAATGCAATGGGTGCACGAGACAGGAACACGCGCAGAACATCAGCACCACTTGCAGTTGCAAATGAAAAATTTGTTATAGGATAGAGTGACATGTACGTATAACTGCTGCTGCTATAACCGCTGTACGTATAGGTGCTATAACTGCTATAACCGCTGTACGTATAGCGTACAGCGGTCAGTGAGTGAAACGCGATACTCGGGGCGCATGGCTACAGACACTTTTCGCGCCACCGGTAGGAACTGAGGACAGCGAAACGATCCCTTTTTGCACCAAATGAGTCAGAGACTCCGAGATGCATTGCGACTGCAATCGGCCCTTCAGCGATCTCTCATCACGATCATCTGTCAGTGTCGCATACAGGGCTAGTTCCCATGTGGTCTGAGTAATGCGTTTCAATTTCTAAGCACTGTATGTTTGCTGTGTTGGTCTGGAAATGTTAGGGGAGCGGTGTCACCCACAATTAATTTATGTGCCCAACGGCATGCTGCGTGGTGTCCCCGTCAAAGTAATCCCCTTTCAGTGCAACAGACTTTTCCATCCTTCTCTGTCACGCCTCTATGAAAGCCTGGAAGGATTCTTATGGGGTGTTCCGCAGCTCTGTCGTTACGGCCCTTCTGATGGCCTTCACGCCCCCAAAATGACTTCCCTTGAGCTTGGCGAATAAAAAAAGCAACAGGGGACAAGATCAGGGAAATTGGGACATTGTTCTAGGAAGGCCATGTTCCCCTTCGCCTGAAATTGCCCGATGCTAAGGGTGCTGTGACTTCATTTGTAGTCTTGAGGAAGCAGACAAGATTTGTGCCGCCACAACGACGGCTTCTTCCAGTGTACTGAGTAAAACGCTGCAGCATCTATTTGGAAACATGCTCATTTATCGTCTCACCCTTTGGCTAGAACTTGCGGTGGGCGCTGCCGCCCACAGCGAAAACGTTATCGGCACGACATTCACTTTTGACTTGGAATGTCGCGCTTTCTTCGGCCTCGGCGACAACGGAGACTTTCATGGGCATATATGACCCTTCGATTCTGGGTCATACGCCGAAACCCACGTCTTGTCACCAGCAACGATTCGACAAAGCAGACCTGGTTCAATTTGAATAATTGACGATGATATGCAAGCCCACGTACCATGTGGAGCTGCTTCTGATCGGAATTCACCACCATGCTTGCATACATTTTTCGCACGTCCAAATCTTCAATGATTACCTCCCGAACACTGCCCTTCGTAATGTGCAACTGGCTGTCAATCATCTGAACAGTCCATTGATGACCACTACACAACGTTTCCCTCCCACGCTCCAGGTTACCTTAGTCTCGCTTGTGGAAGGCCTCCCGCTTCTTGGGTCATCTTGCACTTCCTCGCACCCCTCTTTGAGCCTTTTACGCCGCTCAAACACACGCGTATGTGACGTGGTCATATCTCCATACATTTACAGAAGCATTTGGAGTGCTTCTAACGGAGTTTTTCATAGCAGAACCAGAAATTTCAGGAGCGTTCATTGGCCCGTTCTCATGATTCATTCGTCAGTTCTCACAGCTGAGAGGCCTGACATTCCCCATGACAACGCGGAAAAGAATAAACGTATTATTAAAGAAACGTTATTGTCTGCAGAAGTAATAAGTAATAATAAGTAATTACTGTAGAAGCAATAGGTAATAAGCTTATCCCTAATTCGCCCTTCGCCTACACAGCAGACCCAGTTTCTTTACTTTCCAGGCAGACCTATATGTATATACTCGCGGGCTGATTTCTGTGGTTATGAAGGGGAAGCTACGGAGGCAAAGCGCGCATGAGTGGGAGTGCTTCTGAAAAGTCATTTGTCACTTGCCTTCCGTTTGCACTGGTTAACTCTGAAGGAGACGGTCTGACACCAGGAACGTACATGTGTGTACACTTCCCTTCAGCGTCAGTTTCACGTAGCATAATTGGTTGCCTGTCGCGGGAAATGAATGAGCAACACAAGCATAGGTACGTGAAATAATGTACATGTCGCCATTCATTGCGGAAGGAGCAACCAAATTTGGAGAATGTTATACATAACAATCTATTACCGTTTACCTCTAGAGAGCACCGGATAGAAGGGATACAACAGACGCCGCTAACTTTTGTTGCATTACCACATCTTTAACCACCCACCCATCGCATCTTGCCACAACATATTACAACGAAATTAGCCCAATATGTCACTACCGTCATGAATCAGATTGTGCTCATTTTTATTTTCCGGAAAACCGTGTCCGTTTTTGTTCTTTTAAATGTGACCGAACACGGTCTTGCACGACAAGTACTTGTAGGAAGCACATGACATTTTACTTCCACTGAGGACTCCTACAGGCTTTCATTCTTCTTTTATCAGTGGTCCAGCTGCACACTTTAAGAATATTCATTTGACGACGATAACTGATGAGTGTTGCAATATATCGATGGTACTTAGCAGCTTACGCATACGTTTACAAGAATACCACTAGTCTCCCTCTTATTTATCGCGTGAATGTTTTGTACCATGATAAAAGGACACAGAAGGTGAACAGGAAAACTTAGAGCTGTCCAAAGAGCTTTCTAGCGAACGCTCGCTTGAATCGGGGGAGGTATCGCCATGGCGGATTTGTGCTGTCACGAGGATATTTTTCGACCCGTCCCGCCCGCATCTTTTCGCCAAAAAGAAAGCTCTCCAAGTCTTACTCCGCTTTCATTACACCTAATATGCGTATAAAATAAGAGCTGCTACTCACAAACTCTTGCTTTGAACCTATATTCTACGAAAATTAAGAATACACAGTTTCCGAGTCGAGAAAAAGACAACAGGTTGTCGCTAATGAGTTAATCTTACGCGGAGCACGTCAGCACGTGCTCACCAGCGCCAGACACCACAAACCAAGCGCCGCCATTTCTTCCTCATTGAGGTCCTCGCCGTCATTGTCCTCCTCCTCGCCCTCCGTTGAGGACTCGGTGTCAGCCTCGCAGCCCGAGTCCGCTTCTTCGTCGATCCCCGAGGCCCGGCGTTTTATGCGTTTGCGCCTGACGTCACGCGCGATCCTGCTGAGCTTGCGCTTCCTTCTCGGGCGGAAGCCGCCGTCGACCTGCGAGGGGCTGTAGTTTAGTACCGTAGGCCACAGCCCGTCGCCCAAGTCGATCTCCGGGCCCAGGTGGAAGAGCGGTTCACCAGAGTTGTGGAATTCGTCCGTCATTCAATCGGCCGTGGGTGCGCCACGACCTATCGTTATCCACGATGTTGGCAGGCAAGATGCTCCAGGATCTTGGGCCACCGCGACACCATCGTCAGGATCATTCGACCTCGAAACACCCTCACCATCGTGCTCCGTACCGGCCACCTTGAAACAGGCGTCCTCGTAGGCCCGCGTTAAGGACAACACTTCCTCGGTGTTCTCTTCGACTTGAGGCACCGGTAGCTCTACTGGATAATCCGAAATGCCATGAAAGTCTTCCAGGTAGACGGCCTGGTCGGCGAGCTCGTCGGCGAGCGCTTTACTGAGCGCAAGCTCATCCTTAGGCGCTGCTTTGTCCTCCGTCCTGCTACCTTCGTCGTCGCTGTGAGACGCCCATTTCACAGCATCCGTCTGCTCGAATTGCAAAGCAGAAGGTACCATCTTCGTCCGATCTGGATGTGCTATTAAAGAAATGCGAACCGGGAGCTATCTTCCTCGTGGGTCTGTTCACAGTGGTCCTGCCACGCGCGATTCACAGAGACGTTGCCGGTCTTGGGGCGGCGCTCAGCGTTTCCATCTTCTGACGTTTCTTCAACTTGGCCTTCGCGGTCTGTGCACGGGAATCCCAATGCATAACGAGTGAGCAAGTGGTCACCAAAGACACGAATATTAGATTACAGCAGGTATATTACAGTCGCTTCAGAATACATAATAATAAAGGCAAGTACACACTTTGGAATAATACGATCACGAGTAGAATTGCTCTCCGTACCTCGAGCTCCCGTCTTTGTCTTCTTCTTCCTCGCGCTCCTTTTTAGCCGCTTGTATTTTCTTTAAACACCATCGAAAAAGTATTCGCTGCGAGAAATGAAATGGCCAGGAAACCAAGGACTCAAGTTCGGCTCACCTACAGAGGAGAGGGACTACAAGGAAATTAACACCTGTCGCTTTTACAGTGAAACTGTTTATGCCTACCCCGTGCCGTCGTTGTCAGAGTTCGCTAAAGCTGTCATCATCAGCAATGGCTCGAGCGTCGTCGTCTTCTTCCACAGCTGGCTAACTGGCGCCCATCGGCGCCATCGCGCGAACGCGGTTGTGCCACTGCTCCCGCGTTCGTCGCCATCGTCGTGTTCTTCCCCAGCTGGCTCCGTTGGCGCTCGTCATTCCCACGTAGAATTTGACTCCAGACGTCGTAATGGGGAGGCTGCGCTTAAGAGGGTATGAGCCATTGCTTAAGGGGGTATGAGCACATGCATTGTCTTACGCGACGAACATATTTAATTTTGATGCAGAAGGGTGTGATTGTGAAATGTAAACGCCGTCATCTGCCGTCGACTCAAGAGCAAGCAACGCAAGATTCAACGTGCCTACAGAAAGCACTGCAAACGGAGGAGTGACAACAAGCAGTGCAGATACAAGAGACAACTCAAGATCAAACGGTAGAAGAGGCAACACAAGACTAAGCAAATACAACATTACACATAAAGTGATTTTAAAAAAAAGACAATCAGGTAGATTTCATATCAAGCCAAACCTCGCTCTCATTATACTGGCGCGCAAAAAGGGAACGGAGCAACTTGCACCCGAATAAAACCATATCATAACAAACAGAAACGTAATGCGCAAACAAAATGATAAAACATTGGCAGAATAGAAAAAAACGGATTCCTAAAGCGTGCTCACCACGCGAAGCTCACCACGCGAAAGAATAGTGAAACAAAAGATTTACAATACAGACTACTTGCGAAGTTTGACTTGCATGGTGTAACACTCGATCGGTGTGACTAACACAGCTTCGCTGTTCGATCATATTCATCTACGGGAACGGGCGGTGATATTTCTTCTTCTGGCTTGAAAAACACCGTTTAACGTGCTCTATCTCTGGCTTCTTCTTTTTCCTTTCTCTTCTCAGCGGTTATGCACGAATTCGCTGAAACCAAAATATCGGACGTCAAAATCGGCGAATAGTTTGTGCGGAGACCGCACATATCGAATGAATACGTTATAGAGGTTTATAATTGGGTCCCCAATCGTCTTGGAGCCCCAAGAAGATAGCGGGCCACAACTGAACATGCACAAAACGCAATACAGCCTTGGGTCACTGCGTTCGCGTCAATCCAAAGACCCTAAACTCAAGGAAACAGCGTGGGTTCCCAAGCCGCCTTGAGTGGCTCGTGCGGCCAAGGAGCAGTCGCGTGACAGCCAAGAAAGACACACGAGGCGCAGCTATCCAAATCCCGTATCGCTCAGACAAGTTGGTTGCAGTGCAAACTTGTCGCGTTCCGGGTGATCTTTGGCATTCTTCAGAGGCAGGAGACTCAGGGCAACGCGAGAAGGCGCTAGCTGCGCTAGGGTCAGCGTCCCTCCACCCCCTCCTATCGGCTTAAAAAACGGCAGAAATAAGTGATACGAATAACAGCATAATCATTATTTTTTATTACAAGCAAGTCTAAGCCTTTAATTGAAAATTTGTTCCTTTAGGTTTCACTTCTCAGAGGACTCCTCTTGTTTTTCGGCTGTAGCGCCTTCCATTTTCACAAATACGGCGTGCTGAGAGTGCTACCCAACGCTGCTCTTGTCCCACTTCTAAAACTCTGGTGCTCCTCCGAACTGAGGAGCAACCAACGCAAGGCGGGTTGGGGACCCCAATGTCGAGGAGCCCACTAAAACACCCCTAATAAACAGCACTTCCGAAGTACAGTGCTGAAGTCGATAACGGTGATTGATCATGGCGGCACAGATCGTCGACATATTTTAGTAGATGACGCGACAATATGATTATCGACTACCTCCGGGGCTAGTTCGCCATGGGGCTAATTACGCGTTCCACAATGCACTGAACGCTTCTTCCTTCGAAGATGGGAGGTGGCGGGTTCAAGCACCTTGCAGTGTATATTGTGAACCGACTAGGCGTGAAACCGTGATTACGTGCAGCTGTACTTGCCGTCTCGGCGTGGAGCGCATAATTAGCCGCACGGCGAACTATCCAGGACGTGATTGATGGCAATGGGACGACAAGACCGTTGGCAAGGCCATGACAGTGGCGATGGCGTTGACGGAATGACGACGACGAAGATGACTGCGCGACGGCAGATTGGTGAGGGCGATATGACAGCAACCAAACGGTGACATAGACACGAAAGCGACTGCGCACCTCATGCTTTCTTATCCGCTCGTTTAGACCTCGGAGGTCATCATGTACTCCACTGAGCATTCGGTTTAACACCGCACAGATATCACTCGCTACTGTGGGAGTCAGTCTAAGCGAAGCTGTGATCACTCGGCAAGATGAAACGACCTCATCTCGCCAATAAATGTGCTGCGCACAGCCGCACCGAACGCGCCTGGTGGTCCTGCGCTATATTACTTGGCGGAGAAACGCGATAGACCGCCGCCATTGACCACAGCATCTAAATCTTCACAAGCGGCGAAACGTTGGAGCAACAGCCCGTGGTTTTCAAAAAGCGGAAAACCGGTTCATACATCCGGTGCAACACTGCGGAATCCATACGCAATAGCATTACCGCAATCTTACGCAATCCAACGCAAAACACGTATCTCGGCGCATTCCTCGACGCTTCACTGCTCGCCCTCGGTGTTCGCTCGCGCGCCCAGGTACGTGAGGCTGCCGCGACGGGCTGCAAACACAAACACCAGAAAAGAAAAAAAGAACGAAAAGAGACAACGAACCCAAGACAGCGCATTAGCAAACGTATGCCGCAGCTTGTTTATAGGAATAAAATCTTTTTTTTTCATTGAATGCTGAGCTTATATAAAAAACAGTTTCAAGCAATTGCGGCCAAGAACACATAAAACTATTTCCAAGTGCGAACGCGGCCGCTACAAATGGTCTCTCTAGCTTCCACAGCGCTGCCCCTGATGTCCGAAACGGAACAGAGTGTGTGTTTGGTGTCGAACGTGCACAGCAAGTGGGTTGTGCCAAAGCGCGTGCCCTCGGCTGAGGAAACGTGCGACAGACGCGGAGAAAGCTATTCGCGTAAATAATCACGCAAGTCCCACGCAAAACGCGATCCGTGAACACCTATGCCTTTGTGCAAGGAAGGCTCTAACCACGAGTGTGCACCGTAAGACGATAGTATTGAGTGAATGCGCTTGGCCAAGCTGGGCGCCCGAGCTCCTTTTCTACTGCGGGGTTTGAGTCTGCGATAAGGCAAAAGGGATTGCACTGTTCCTGTTCCAGTACCCGGTCTGTTACTGTTCCACTTCGTTGCTTCATAAAATAAACCATCCGTAGAACGCAGTATATTGCACATTACTGTCCTTTTTATGTCATGACGGAGGCAATTTAATATTTATGAGTACCGTAATAATAAGAATAAGAAGAACTTTATTGATTTCCTGCAGATCGCTGGGGTCTGGGTTCCCACATAGCGGCCAGCGGAGAGACCGTGTCTCCCGGCGGCTTCCTCGGTTTGCTGGATCACCTAGACTTGCTGGTACAGGCCTCAATTGAGCAACGCAGAGCGCGAACGTGCCCGGAGGTCCTCACTGGAGGCCGCGACCTCAGTATTGCTCATTATTGCTGGACATGCCCATAGTATATAACCTAGTGTGGGTCTGGCGTTACAATACTGGCATAGATTGATTGTATATAATTCGGGGTACATGTGGTTCACGATGACGCGGCTCATGTATAAAGCTGGAAAATGTTTTGTGACTCAGATCGCTGGCGAATTGACAAATCTGGAGTAAAATCTCCCGAATGTCTGGCAAAAAATGGCTGTTTACTTACTGCTATGGTTGCATTATGTGGGGCCACATTTGGGGAACAGTCTGTGACGAGGGTACGAGGTCTTCAGCGATCTCGATCTTTTGTTTTGTTTTTTGTTCACCTCGTACTTAGTCATGAAGCAAACACGCATCTGCTCGCAAAAAATCAGCATCAGTGTTGCCAGCCCCTAGACAGCGCTCTGGAGGCGCTAACCGCGACTCCGAGGAGGCTCCGCTGTTCGTGAAAGATTTATAAACTAGGGCCGTTGATCTTTGTTCACTTGTATCACTGAAGGAGCCATGTACTCCGCTTCGACTGTACCTATTTTTGCTGTTCGAGCTCAGTTCGAGCTCAGATCATAGCGCAGACCTTAAATGTGCCAATGCATGCATCCCTATAAAGCTACTTATGCTGGTCGAACCTCCAACGAGTATTTTACTATATTTAATGCTAAAGGACTCAAAACTGTGTCTAGTATTTGCGTACTGGTGTGGACAGTAGCTAGATGTTGACAGAACTCTCCGCCGTTACCATTCTTGTTTATTTTGTCGTGTGGTTTCGCAAATTATTTTCTGTTGTCAAATGGACAAATCGAGCATACGAGGCACTCTGCTATTCAGCTCCTCCGCAGCCGACATTTCATAAAATATCAGAAAAGGAACCATGTGCAACATTACTGCGAAGTAAAATTTGGAATACAAATCGGATAGTTTCTGCTATTGGATTCGAATTGGATTCTAGAATTCAAGAATTGGATTTTATTCGAAGCAGTCGAATATCTGTTTCCTTTGAATATATCAGGGTCAAAAAACACTTATTGGAATCTAGAGGGAGGCAGAATGAGGTCTGGTCCGAATGATTCTGCTGCAGGAGCGCTGCGATTGTTCAGCAGAGGCATCAGTTGCTGAACGAACGAACGGGGCTAGATGACTTCTGCACAATACCTTCTAGCGATTAAAAAAATAATGGCTCGCTTTTAGGCAGCCTGTATATGTATTTGTTCAAAATTGTATATGGCCAGTCCGCCTATGGTTGCAGAGATTTAAAACTACAGGCGGTAGTGTAGTTTTCAGACTTCTCAGTTTCAGCGAATACAGCACTGTGCTCGTATCTGCTGGCGGGCTGTTTTCTTGTTTTATTATTGTCACTGACATGTAGCCTCGGTAATTGAAATGGCTTCCTTATGATAAGTATACTCTCCAGTTGTTCGGAAGTCTAATTGTGAAAGAGGTTTGCATGCACGCACGTACAAATGTAAGCCTGATTACTTTTTTTTTAAGCAAAGTGACTCCTCGCAAACCTCACAATTCGTCTTGCTTTGTAAAAAGGAAAATAATTGTATGCGACATGATTAGGAAGTTTCTCTATTCGAACACCCCTGCTTAAAATGTAACGATGAATGTTGTCTAGTCGTTGCGCAATCGTTTGGCTAGGCATTGATGCAGGCACGCCATTCGAGTGTTACAATAATTTTTTTTCTTTTATTCATTTCCTTATTACAGTTCAGTATTTTGTTTATATATTCTTTTTTCACGAGCACTGGTTTCTGCCGCTCCTTCTGTTATCTCTTTCACAGACAGGATAGCCCACGACAACTAGCAAAGCAGCTGTGCACGCCGATGACACGCCAACTGACACACGGCCGTTGACATGTGACTGACAGATGGCTGTGTCACCGGCCGTGTGCAAAACACTGCTTTATTCTCAATTTTATACCCTCGCCATTAATGCACCTTCATTCGTTGCCGCACCCACCAACCTTACCCCCCCTCCGCTTTAGAATAACCCTACCCACACATACTGTGTCGATGAAAGCATATGTCGTCTTGAAAAAGACAAGTTCACTTGTCGAAACGTGGGCTCCCGCTTGCACCTTGTTCTCGTTTAGCTCAATATAAGAAATCAGTTATCCGGAAGCTTTCTCAAGAGTTTCTTAATGTTCCCTAAATACTGGTAATGTTAGCAGCTACGGACTTTGTTGCGGGCGATGTGGCCTTTATGCCCAGAGGATGCAGGACCCCCAAATTATCGTGTGGTTACGTGACTCAACCTAAATGAACCCTTACTACATCGCTACCACACACAATGGCTACTTTCATACTCCTCAGTTAGGTTATCACTTCGCGGTCCTCGAAATACCAGAAAATTTAGTTGTTTTTTCTATTTTCATTATTTACCTACTGTGCATACCCTGATGATTTCTTCTTGCTATTATTGACATTATTAGTTCTAATTTTAGACTTTGGCATAATATTACCCTATTTGTAAGTGCAAAACTTATTTTTTTATGTGAACCGAAAAAATTGAAAATTTCCCGGCATGGCCTTGCTGAGAGCTTGCTATATGATGCTTCGCGCATTACGAGGGAAATCTCAGTCTGGAATCAGCGTTTCAACAAGGGTATCTGTTTTCGTAACGGCAAGTGGCCCTTTGTGAATTGTTGGCCTGAAAAAAAATTTCCATACTCTAACTGCAAGCTCACCATACTGCAAGTCCGCAGCTATGCTAGTGCTCTCCCTCCGGAGGCGACTGTGAGCAGTTCACAGCCAGACGGCTCCTGGACCGAGTGCATGAGCATGCTCCATCGCATTGCGAGGCTTCTCTTCACGTACTTATGTACGTGAAGAGAACATCCCGCTATAAACGCGCTGTGCGCCAAATGCGCACCAAAACGAAGACGGACAAAAGACATAGCGCTACTACGAGCAAGCTGGGAGTAGCACTCTACTACCAGTTAGTTAGTAGTAGTTAGTAGTTAGTAGTAGTTAGCCCTCAGCTCTCTAAGGCCTCAGCAGGCCTTTTGTAACTGTGGCCAGTTACAACAGAACGGTTTTCAAGGGTGATGTTTCCACTCATTTCATGCGCACGGTGAAGACGAGGTACAGTTTGCACGTAGCAGGACAGCAAAGCCCAATGTACCTCCCGAAAGATGCTGAGGAAGACTGCCTGTGAATATGTGAGATTCACAAGTGTCCCTGCTTTTAGGGAACCCTTTTAGGGTTTGTACGTGCAGCACCATTGTTCGTGTTTCCCAGGCCTGCTAAACTTCTATAGTATTTAGTTTTGAAGGGAAGCGGTAATAAGCTGGCAAGGTAGTCCAGCTGTATTTTTTTTTATCCTACCCGGGTGTGGCTGAGTCTCTAGAGCATTTCAGCTATTTCTAGTAAAACATACCGTATTGAGAGTAGACCTACACCTGTATTTTATCTTCTAGACAGCCTTATATCTGCGGCTTTGAAATATTAATGGTTCTACGTGGTACCGTACTACAAACCTGGCACGGGGGAACAATCGTGAGTTAACAGGGTGTAGTAAATAAATGCGGAAATTTTTGTTTAGGGAGGAATGACTCCGTAGCCGATTCTGGGGTGCGAACGACCGAAAGAGCTGTAAGAAACAGAGGCAGGACCCATGATAAAAGTAATACAGTAACATGGAAGCAATACCAAAGCGAGAAATTATAACTCGGGGAAAGAAGAGCTCCCATACGCGCTTTCTGTGAATCTTTTCTTTCTTTTTTTTTGTCTCCTGTAGAGCGTGCTTTGCCTGCACAGCTAACATGTATACAGAAGAAGCAAACCTGAAAACAACGACCAAGATGGAAGGATCACCATAAATAGTAATTTCGAACTGCGTCTAAATTCACAATGCCCATTATTACAAAAGCCCGGGTGACCAAGACAAAGACATAACCGAGTTCGAGGAAAAGGAATAAACAATGAGAATTAAGAGCTGTGCTCTTCACTCGTCAAGAAAAGCTGTCATGGCCACTGAGCTCAGCGGAGCTAGGGCGCCGCGGGTATCTCAGAGAACAGCCGGCAAAGCACGACCACTAAAATGAACAGCTGCCATGTGAAAACCAAAGCGTTGCTGAAGCGATCTGCTGGCACTTTGTCAAAGCACAATTCTTGCGAGATAATGTTTTTTAATTTGTTTATTTATTTATCCCTTTATTTTTCGCTGCACTGGGGCTTTTTTGAGAGAAGGAAATCCTGATGTGTGGCTGTAATAATTGTTTGCTCTTTCCTTTCTTCATTTCTTTGTTTGTTCAGTCGCATCTACATCTATTTCCTTCTAATATTCATCATCCCCTTCTTCTTTTTGTTCCCCTTTCCTCTTACCCAGACGCTAAGTAGCAGGCTAGAACTTCGTACAATTTATTCTGCCCTGTCTCTCATTTCTCTCTGAGTAAATCTCTCTCCATCTCTCTCTCTCTGGGGAAAACTGAAGCAAAGCTTCCCTTTCTTGAACTTTGCGCCCAGACTTCAATAAAAGCACGTCAGTATAAGGCAACCTTTGGGATTTCGAGCGAGCGAGATAACTTTATTTGGAATCTGGCGATTGGGAGGCCCCCGGGCCTGGGGCTGCCTAGGTGGCCACTGGCAGCTGCTGCTCCCTTACGGCCTCCATGGCTCGTTGGATCGCCTAGAGTTGGTCTTGGAGTTCTGCGCCCATAGAAAATCCGGTGAGACTGGCATTTCATCTTGATATATTTTACATCCCCGCACCATGTGTTCAAGGGTGACTCTAGCCGACTTGCATAGCTTGCATATATCGATCTTGTATGCATCGGAGTAGAAAGCTTTTATATGTAGCGCTTGTGTGCACGCGTCTCCCTTCTTGTGGTCGTCTGTTTGCGTCGTTACCCATATGTTTCAAGATGAACCAGCTCGCCCAAAAAGAAGTATAGAAGAAATTTTCAGCTGCGCGGGACTCGCATAAGTTTCTGTTTGTGATCGCCTCTATGTAACGGACTCATCTCTGTTCCGTTTAGTGTGCGGCGGTGGTAACACTCGGCTCCGATTTCGACAGAATTTGGTAACATCGGTAAATCTTGTTAATCTGTCTTTTTCTCTCCAGATATCCTCCTCCGCGTTGCCCTGACCGATGGAAGTCACCCTTTGCTCAGCTCGGCGAGTAAGACCTTGAGCTTAACCATGTGCTAACTCGTTGGGGCTGATTGCGGGAATGCCTGGAGTCGTATGCGCTGGGAACCAGAGAAATTGCCTGCCGTTCTTCTCTGCGCTGGAGAATTTCGCTTCGTTGACTCTGATGATATGCCACGTCTCAGGAGAGATGCTACCATCTGCATAATTTATAATGGCCACCTGATAATCGCTAATGATGTATTGAGCATTCTTTGAGATCAATGCTAGTGTAATGGCGACCTCCTCTGCTCTCTCGGAATGTTTGGTATTAACTGACACGCTTGTAAGAAGTTTTTGGGTGTGATCTACGACAACTGCCACGTAGCTATGTTTACGTGGGTATACAGCCGCGTCTACGAAGGTTGCTTTATCGTCTGACCCACAGCTTCGGATAATTTTCTCTGCTCTACTCGTGCGACTACCCTCGTTGCAACCTATATATGGTACTAGGAGCGTGTCACGAATTTCTCTCGTTATCGCCGTCTTTCCTCCGTATCGATTGTGGTAATTCATACCTTGCTTGCGTAATATACGCCGTCCCGTTTTGGATTAGCCTATTCGTCCCACCTGAGGTGTTTTTTCTGCATCTATGAGTTCATCCAGTGTCTCGCGGAGTCCTAACTTTAGTAAGAGGTCCGTGCTCATACTCATGGGAATCCCAAGTGCTAGTCTGTGTGCCTTTTTGATCACGTTGTTAATTTTGCTTTTTTCAGCTGCAAACAAATTGTGGAAGGCTCCTCTGTATGTGATCTGACTGATTACGAAGCATTGTATCAGCCGTATGATATTGTCTTCCTTCATACCATCGTGCTTGTTAGTAATTCGTCTGATTAATCCCACGGTGCTTGTAACCTTTGTGTCTAACTTCATTATGGTTTCCCCATTTGTATCTTTGTTCTCCATTACTACACCCAGTACCTTGACGTAGGTGATTATTGCGATACTGCCCCCCGTTTTTGGTGTGTTGCTTGATTTCACCCATGAGCCTCGTTTCTGTCGTATCCTTTGGGAGGCCTTGCCCTAAGTGCGGGCAGTGTAAGAGTTTATTGCAGTCTGGAGTCATTGTTCCATTGATCCGTAGCTGCCATTACCGACTCAGATAGTAATATCGCCCGCGTAGATTGTGTGATTCAGGGACCTTATGTGATTTAATTTTTCAGGAAGTCCCACCAATACGAGACTAAACAGCATCACGGAGAGGGCAGCGCCTTGAAGCATGTCACCCCCCTCCCCCCCCCCCATGTCGATCTAAGGTGGCGTGAGCACTCCGGTGGAGATCACTGCATTCCTATATGACAGCAAGCTCTTGATGTAGTTATACGTCCGTTGCCCTAGTCCTATTCGTTCGATGTTTTCCTATATGGGTACGTAGTTAGCATTATCAAAATCCCTTTTAATATCAAAGCCCAATATTACCCTTGTAGAGCGCGTTGTATACTCGATTATGTGATGCTTAATTTGAAGCATCGCATTTTGTGTCGAAATTTTTTTGGGAAATCCCATCACTGTTTCTGCGTATATGTTATTATTCTCTAAGAAGTTAGCTACTCTGTTTAAAATTACAAGTTCCATTAATTTTCCGACGCAGGATGTTAGGGAGATCAGTCTGAGGTCGTCGATCTCAAGCTTCCTACCAGGTTTTGGAATTAGCGTTATCGTCGCTTTCTTCCATTGAGCTGGTACTTCACCCTTTATCCAACACTCGTTTATGTATTCTGTTAGTTTGCCGATCGATTCATGATCGAGGTTCCTGAGAGTCTTGTTGGATGTAACGTCCGGGCCTGGGGCTGATTTGGTGCTTAACTTTTGTTGGGCCGCGCGGATTTCTGCCTCCGTGAGTTCCTCGTCTAATTTTGCGTTTTATTCGGCGATCAAGGACGCGTCCAGGTGGGAGGCTGCACTTCGCAGCCCGGACCTGGATGAACAATTCTAAGCTGTGCAGCAGGCACACGACGTGGCCGTGACGCTTGGTCTTCCGGTCCTGACGTGGGAGCGGCCCGCTTAGTGGTTAATTATCACTACTTGCAGGACGAAATAAAGTTTTCCATTCGTCCATCCATCCATCCGTCATAGCTAGGATGGCTGCAACGGATACTTGTGTTAAGTATTTTTGCTCAATTTCATTGAGAAACTCCTCTTCTGTGCCCTCATATGCGTGTATTACCTTATTAATTGCTTGCCTGTGGTTTTTCTTTTTATTCTTATGGTCAAGCAGGAACCTGAGTATGTGCCAGGCTTTGCCGGTGCTTAATCGCCCGTCCATAGAATTACGTATCTCGTCCCATTGTTGTTTGGTCAGCTGCTTAGCATGTTCTCGCTCTTTTTCTTTCTTCCTTTTTTTTTTGAGGAGCGCTACGCGCATTCTTAACTTTCTGTTATGCTTCTAACAACTAAGTCTATTTTGAAGCGGCCGCTACGCTTTCCACGTGTGAAGAAGTCTGCTGTCGCATTTCTCCAAGTTTAATTCAGGTGGTCCTATTTTTGTGGCAGCTTTGACGCCATCACTCATCTTCTTAGTCAATTGTTCTAAGATTTCAAAACGTTTTTTTATTTTGTATTTCAATGTATGTAGGAGCAGGAAGGTTTCCAAAAACTATCTAGGTTGAGCATGCGGCTCCTTCAGAAGGCAATACAGTTTCTTTTTGCCGTTAAGCTAGTTATTAAAAGTAAGAAGACGCTGTCAACATACATGGCGTCACGGCGAGGTTGTGCAGAAACTTTAGCATGGCATCAAGATCGATCTAAATATATCACGAAGCGAGGAACGAAAACCCTATCAAAACCTATTGCCAGAGGCACCATGTATGGTAACACGAATGAAGCGTGACAAGGGATGGAGAGACAAACAGTGAAACAAGAAAACCTATCTGAAAAAGAATGTGCAGCAATGTTCATTCAGGTTACTGCCCCCAAAAAATAACGATGTCGTTTAAAACAATTTTGGGGTATGTTGTGTAACAGCAAATGTTAATTTTTCTTCATTTTACAATGCAGTAGCTGGTTTTTGATGAGCGCTACCGACTAGTGCTTCTGACACAATAGATAGTCGTCGTGTGCAAGTCAGCTAATATTCAGTGCGGAAGGGCGTTTCTCACTTGAACGCGGCGGTGGTTTGTGTGCGACAATTTTTTTTTTAATTCCCTTGAGAGTTTGCTCAAGGTATGGTGTGCGCTTCACTTCAAATACTGCCTCAGATGGTGCAGGGATTTATTGGCGAAATAGGTGCGAGGACAAACTGTTCATTATCGTCCATCTTCACGCTGCTGCATCTGACGTGCTGGGCCTCGTCGTGACGATAAATGGGCCGAAAGAACGTCGCGTTATGCTCGTCCCCTCTTCGTATTAAAGGCTCTGAACGTCCTACGGGACACAAAATTCGTAGTTAGAAATGGTTTCTCCATCATATTACGGTGCAATGCTGTCTTGTGTCATAACTGTTGGATATGAATACATGGTTTTGGCATGAAATTGTGAAAGCTTCAAAGATTTTGTAAACAAGTTTCACATGTGTAGCTATAGTACGACTGTGTAGCTGCCATAGTACTTGTCTAGGTAAAACACTCAAACACTTCATCCTCAACCGACTCAGTAAATACATGGAGGAAAACAATCTTTATCTATCAGAAATGGTAGGTCTTCGAAAATCTCTCTCATGCCAAGATATCATGCTTCGAATGAAGCATGGCATCATTACACCCAATAGCAGTCTAGATACGCAAGAAATTCTCAGCCTGGACCTCCACGGAGCCTTCAATAACGTTTCACATTCCGCCATCCTCCGCGAGCTTAATCTCATTGGGGTTGGCGGAAGGACATATGACTACATATGTACCTTCTTATCCAACCGTACCGCAACGATACACATAGGCACAGAGCAATCCCTTTCATGCGCTTTAGGTAGCTACGGCAAGCCCCAAGGCTCAGGGCTGTCCCCTTTTCTTTTTAATCTTTCTATGATGCCGATGGCGCAAGCATTGCGGTCTATTCCCGATCTCAAGTTTTCACTCTACGCCGATGACATCACTCTTTGGACGACTGGCGGCTCCGATGGAGAGATTCAAGACACTCTACAGGGCGCAGCAGACGCCGTCGTGGCTTATGCCGGGGCTATGAATCTCACATGCTCCCCTCAAAAATCCGAGCTACTTCTTCTGCGATCCCACCGGTGGGCCGGAAAACACATCTCTAGTATACAGGTTATCCTAAACCACATCCCCGTTTCTAGAGTGGACAGGCTCCGGGTGCTCGGTTTACACATTCAAAGCAACCGGCTCGACACATATACCCTACATACACTCCACACCACAGTGGATCACACCCTGCGCCTTCAAAGGCGAGTCTCCAGTAAACATGGCGGACTAAGGGAGGCCGAACTTCTCCGCTTGATTCAGGCCTTCGTTATCAATAAGATTATATTCGCAACACCATATCTACATTTCCTTAAATCAGAATCAGATAATATCAACACTGTTTTGCGCAAGATATATAAATTCGCTCTGGGGGTACCCATACGTACCTTCACTGAAAGCCTGATCCTTACTGGAACTTTCAACACACTAACTGAAGCGCACCTCACATCCCAATATAGCAGGCTTTCCAGCACCGCAACAGGTCGACACATTCTACAAACTCTTTCTATCACTCCGGCACCCATCATCAAGACTAAACACAGCATTCCACATCACATAAACGAGAACCTCTGCATCCCCCCACTTCCTAAAAACATGCACCCTGCGCATCACAAACACCGCAGAAGGCAGCGAGCAAAGGCTCTCCAAAAACAATCTACCACCTCTAAAGACGTGCTCTATGTTGATGCCGCCGAATATGGGAACAGAAATCATTACGCAATATCAGTCCTTAACTCTCGCGGCCAGGTCGCTGCCGCCGCCTCCATTCCTGGCTCTTCCTCGGAGGAGGCGGAGGAAGCGGCAGCCCTCACAACCTCAAATTCATCAGTTGTTGTTGGCGACTCCAAAGCAGCCATACATAACTTCGGAGCGGGTAGGGTCACTAAGCCAGCCCTTTCTCTCCTCTTGGCCCATCCTTTCCATCAAACTGTGGCACTAATCTGAACTCCCGCGCATGCGGGCCTTGCTGGAAACGAGGCGGCTCATGCCAGTGCCCGAGGATTTACAGTCCGGGCTCAGGCATCAGATGTGTCGGACCTCGCCACGGAGGAGGCGCCGTTTACAGCGCGGGATCGACTTATTACTTACCATGACATCTGCACAGACTACCGATTAGACCGCTTAACCTTTGCGCCACTCATGGGCAAATCCCTGCGTAGGTGTGAAGTTCTGTGGCGACAGCTGCAGAATCGCACCTTTCCGTCCCCTTACCTCCTCCAGCGCATTCATCCCACCATTTACATTTCTCCCTCTTGTAAATTCTGTGTCTCTCCCAAAGCAGACTTAAACCACAGGGCACCCCCTTCCCCCTTTCCTCAAGCAATTAATATCTAGTGAGGAGCAGTGGGAGGCTGCCTTGCGCAGCTCCAGGCCCGATCTTCAGGAAGCCATCCTGGAGTGAGCTGAGAGGATAAAGGAGGCCTACTTCAAGTAGTTCCTCCCCCCACTATCTATTCCATTGCCCCCTTCCCTTTAAAGAGGGATAAATAAAGTTTTTCATGATCATATCTTGGAACATACGTTTTCTTTGGGGATGCAAATTAAGTACGTAACGTTAGACGAATAAATGTTAAGTTGCTTTTGAAACCTGTCTGGTACTAGGGTTGGTTCTCATGATGCACTCTCTGACGTCTTTAAGGGACGTACGGAAGCAATTGTCGTCAATGGCAGCCTAATTATGTTTACCTTAAGACACTGCCCACTCCTTGTAGTCTGATGACACGCGGGCGCGTCATCTGAGCCGAGTTACTGCAAGCTCAGCGAAGAAAACTGCTGGGCTAGCATTCGGAATGCCGGGCCGCAAAGAAATTCAAACATTCGCGCAAAGTAGAATAAGGTCTCAACGTCACTTGAATTTCTGGGTTTCATGTAATTCTTTAAGATTGAATTGTGGGGTTTTACGTGCTGAAACCAAGATCTGATTATGAGGCATGCCGTAGTGGGAGACTCCGGAAATTTGGACCGCCAGGGGTCCTTTAACGTACACCTAAATCTAAGTACACGGGTGTTTTCGCATTTCGTCTCCATCAAACCACGGCCTCCCAGGGCCGCGATTCGATCCCGCGACCTCGTGCTTAGCAGCCCAACACCATAGCCACTAAGCAACCCCGGCGGGTATATGTAATTCTTTCTTAATATATATGTATATATATATATATATATATATATATATATATATATATATATATATATATATATATATATATATATATATATGTATATGTATATACACGCAAGTGTTCCCCACGAAACACAAAAGCGACGGTTAGAAAACGCCGTCACATTCCAGACATCAGGGCTCCTGTGAAAGCTTCACTACTAGTTTACAAACACCTTAGTCGCACCACTCCCATTCCTTCGTTTTCGCGTCTTTTCTAGCTTAACAACACTCTTCGCATGCCTAGAATAATCATTTTGTTATTACACAACCTGTTGTAGTTGTTGTTTATAACTGCGACTGGAATGGCTAAAGAGCCCGCTATACCAAAAGCCTAGCTGAACATACACCCACAAACACACGTAAAGTCACAACACGAGAGAACACTATAAAAAATATAAATAATCGAAAGCGTTTCCAGTCGCTTAAGGTTGAGCCGTATTGTCTTTTAACTCAGGATCTTTCTTTAGTGTCTCTTTAAAATATGTTTTAGTGTAGTTGTGGGAAAGAGGTTATCATATAATGGTTAAAATGTTGCTCTTGTCGCAATAGCTTTCCTTACTGCTGCATGACTGTTTGTTCGATTAGGGAAGAGTTCTCGCCAGACATTACTGTAATAGAGAAAAGATTCAATTGTTTTACGTGAGAACATCCTACAACTAAGCTCACTAGCATTGAGTCATGCGTCCAAGCATGGTGAAAAATTACGAGGGTATTATCGAAAGAAAACAAAGGACCGAGCTCCGATTCCAATATTGTGTACCATTCAGATCAAAAAGAACACATACAGGCATATGGTAACACGCGCATGAGCAAACAAACAAACAAGACGGTGTCATAAAACCTTCTCACGCTTCACTTATGCAAATTACGTATTAAACTCATTCGGAAAGCATGAAATTGCCGTTCAACCCTTGAGAAAGATAACTGTCGTCAACTTGAGCTTTGTGCACTGCTTCTAACGCGCAAGTCCTCCACAGGCAACGGCCAGTTGTGGGGGCTCATGTGCGCATTGGGGTGGCAGTGAAGTGGTTCTTTGTAAGCCTTTGTGGCTTTGCCGAAGCGAAGTGCTTCATTTGCAGAGGAGGTCTTGCTATGCTGCCGTCTGGTTTCGAACGTGCCACCTGAGCAGAGTGGGCAAAAAGAGAGGTAACTCTGAAGTGGTGCACCAATGCTGGATTGACGGAAGCATAAACTCGATAGTGTCGAACACCCCAAGTTATTTCTTTTTGTAAACATACTACACAGGACCAGCTCTGGGAACAGATGAAGTTACACTTTACAAATGCTTATTCGTCGCTCGTAAACAGACCACCCTGAAATTATGCGGTTTTACGTGCCAAAACCACCTTCTGATTATGAGGCACGCCGTAGTGGAGGACTCCGGAAATCTCGACCACCTGGGGTTCTTTAACGTGCACCTAAATCTAAGTACACGGGTGTTTTCGAATTTCGTTCTCATCGAAATGCGGCCGCTGTGGCCGGGATTGTATCCCGCGACCTCGTGCTCAGCAGCCCAACACTATAGCCACTGAGTAACCACGGCGGGTAAACAGAGCATCTTGAAAATGAAGCTTAGAGTATTAGGAGCACTCATAGCAACATTCACTGTCGCTACGGTATAGACGCCATCGTATCCTCAGAGCAGCGGGCCCGCTTTCGAGTCGCCCTCACTGCTGTTTCATGGTGCTGGAATATTATGACAGATGTAACTACGCATATACACATTACCCTCGATTCATCAATTACTCGTAACTACAGCTGCGATCTCGCAAAGGACAGAAATCGAAGACGATGTCCGTGATCGATAAGCCCGCACCTCCAACAGCAGTGCTGAGCTGTTGACGCATTGACTCCTTCCGATCGGCGCGCTTAGTAATCAGGACGTTAAGCCTCCTGAGGCCCCTCAGCAACATCGAAAATGGAAACCTAGGAGGGATACGCAGAAGCGTCAACCCAAAGTGGAGCTGCAAATGACTCCAAACCCACCGTAGTGGCGCAGTGGCTATTCTGCTGCGCTACTAAGCACGAGGGCGCGGGTTCGAATCCCGGTGGCGGCGCCCGCGTTTCGATGGGACTGAAATGCAAAAACGCCAGTGTACCGTGCTTTGGGTGCTCGTTAAAGAACCACAGGCGGACAAAATTAATCAAAAGTCCCTCACTACGGCGTGCTTCGTCATCAAATCGTAGTTTTGGGCCACTAAACTCCAAAAATTATATTTTTATATCCTCCCGAGAGATAAGACCTAGCCTTAAGCACTAGAAGCCGAGGCTACCGGACGGCTGTGAAGAGACGCGTCCAATAGGCGCCAAGAACTGGAGGCGACAAGGGGCAAATCAAAGTCTCTTGCCCAGTCTGCTCTCACACAAAACATTGTTGAAAGCCTTCGGACTCTCAGGCTCAGGACGAGGACCAGTCGAAGGTCCCAACAGAACCTTTTCAGTCAATGGTGCAACGACAAATTTCGACAAGATGTCTTTTAGCCAATCTCTCTGTGCATCAAATCGCGGGTAGATGCACACGAGGTATTTTGTCGTCTCAGGAACATCGCATTCCTCACAATTCGGCCCCTCCGCCCCGCCGATGAGATGCAGGTAGCCCCGGGTGAGGACCTCGCCTAATCATAATCTGTGCAGCAAGCTTGTATTGCACCTTTTCATGGTGGGTAGTATCCGTATCTATATATATTGGTCGAGTTCGTGAAGGCGGCGATGACGATAACCTGCCGACACCCAATATACTGCGGTATTATCGCGCAGAAGTCTATACAATAGGGCATTAGTGTCTGGTCGTGAAAGCGGGATGGAAGCTGGTGTGGCTTTAATGTGGGCCATCTTTGCCTCCGCGTCGGCGAAACAGGAGGCGACCGGGGAACGTGACCCATAGATTATCGCACTTACAAATGCACAATTAATGCATAGATCTTAATACAATTTATAGCATGTAGAAACAACTAACGGTTAAACACTTGGCTGTACGTACTCAGCATATTATTGCGAACTGTTTGCCGAGAACCACATTATTGATTTTTTTCCTGTAGCCAACAGCACTTACAAAATGTTTATTTTCTTGTTTGTAAACCCACTCATGTAACAGTCCTAAGTGGGACTAACAGTATAGTCAATAAAGATAAATAAATATAATATACTTAATTCCCGTATGCTAGCGTCATCCTCGTCAGCCCGTCGCCTTCGTTCAGCTGATGTGGGGTGCACTTCTTGGTTAGCTAGGCGCAGTAGTTCGGTCAATTTTCCACCACGTTGACCTAACAAGTTATATCTCCATCATGATCATCTATTACGTAAAAGAAAATACGTGCATCACAAAGCGGTTAAGATATCTGCGAATTGGATGACTGCTTCGAGTATTGGACGCTTTAAATAGAAGAAGAAACACAATATAGGCGGCCGCCGCAATGTTGCAGCTTTCGCACATAACCTAATTGACAAAACTCTAAACTGATACTCAGGGAAACAAGCTAGAGCGTGGCAGAGGACCTTTTACGTATACTTTCATGGTTGGTGCCTGCAGCTCAAGTAGGTCCTAGAAATAGAGAGAGCCGAGCGATTGTTTTTGTGCTGTTGTTAGTTTCTTCTTAGTTTACCCTAATTTCTTTCAATACTTCAATCCTCTTTTATTGAACATTGATCAGAATATACCATGAAGTGCCCCCTCCCTCCCCTCCTAAAAAAAATATCAGAAGACATTATAGCCCCCTGCAGGACCTGAAAGGTCAATATAGTTATTCACTCTTTTTCTCCATGCCACGCTGTGGAAAAGCTGGTGAAATTAAATTAGAGGTTTGTATTACTTGCACCTTCGCAGTCAAAGAGAAATGTGAAGAGATCACTGGAAAGTGCGCTCACTAAATTTCTATGCTTTGAAGTATCTTTTTTTTTAATTCAGCCTAACCATTATGCCGGTAAACCAATTTGGCATATCCAGACTGAAATACACGCATTTATTGTTGTGTCTGATGTTTTTATTAGTCTTGATCTTGTATTCCTCGTGCTTTTTGGATTATATAAAAGAAGAAGGCAGCAAGGAAGAAATATTTCCCAGGTAAAAAAACATCAATGGAAGTAATTTTCCGTTTTCCGCGCACAAACTCAATTTGCTGCTACATACGACTTTGCCAAACTGTCCTCTTCTAAACTTCTACATTTTATTTTTCCCTCGAAGAGTAAATTGTGTCCCTCTAGAAAGTTTGAAGTTTTGCTTATACGATTGTGGCTTTGCAGATTTCTTTCTACATGAGCTCTCCCATTAGCGACTGCCATTAACGAAAAATCTTTTTTTTCAGTCACTGCATTAACGGTTTGTTTTCATTTCATTTCTGTATGAGTGTACGAGTACACCTAAGCACCGGAAAATACTTAGGCGATATACAGAGAAGACATCCTGCAAAGATAACATGCTGAAGAGACCATAAATTTTGCAAAAGAACAGTCCTCGTCAATTTTTTTAGATGTCAGGCTCTAGGTTTTATTGAAAATGAACTTCTAAATGAATCTAGACTTCGATTAGTGCTGTGGGCAAACTTTCTGCTTCCTAATTTCATGTAAATTGTTGAAAATAACGGAAAATCATATCAAGGTAATGATCAAGGTCTCAATTTTTCTGACTGCAAAAACGAAAAAAAATAAGAAACGGGAACAAATCGCGAATGTGGAAACCGCAGCAACGAGACTTTTGAAAGTGAACGAACTGCTATGTTAAAATTTAGTTTATGAAAAACTATTGCAGTCACGTGAGTTTCCGAGCAGTCTTGTTTTCAATACCTTTAATTTTTATATGAACTTGAAAATAATTTATTAAGTTTGTTTGTTTCACACGATCTCATATTAGGCAGTAACTACGTTGCTGTCGTATGCGGCATCGATATAAAAAGAAAAATTATCGGGTTTTACGTACCAAAACCACTTTCTGATTATGAGGCACGCCGTAGCAGGGGACTCCGGAAATTTGGACCACCTGGAGTTCTCTAACGTGCACATAATCTAAGTACACGAGTATTTTCACATTTCGCTCCCATCGAAATGCGGTCGCCGTAGCCGGGATTTGATCCCGCGACCTGGTGCTCAGCAGCCCAACACCATAGCGACTAAGCAACCACGGGGGGTGTACCGCACGAAACAAACAAGACTACCTATGACAGTAACTGCGTTTCTGTCTTACGCAGTGGACTCACGTGCGGAACAACAGCGCTTGAGCTGTCACAGCGCGGCAGAACATTCTCCACAACCGGCAAAAAGGCACCTGCTTAAGCACAAGGGCGAATCAGAGAGTCTTCGCTCTTATTTTTTTTTTCTTTTTTTGCCAAATTACGGCTGTAAATGCGGAGTCAACATATCCATTCCCGGCGGTGGAGCTTTCTTGGAGCTAGTGGAGCTACCGGCTTGGCCCTATCTGCCGGTAGCTCCGCGGCACGGTGCTGCTGTCAGTTGCAGAAAGGCAGCCATAATGAAGCAAACAGCGCTATGGGGATGCAATGGGTACGAGGTGCTCCGAGGTATGTGGAAAGATGTAGTGGCTCCAGGACTTACTTTTGGAAATGCGGCTGTTTGCTTGAAATCAGGGGTGCAATCATGACTCGATGTGAACCAAAGGTCAGTGGGTCGCCTCGCATTGGGCGCTCACGGGAGGGCTACAAATTACGCTGTGCAGGGTGATGTGGGCTGGATTAGTTTTGAAGTGAGGGAAGCTCGCAGTAATATTGATAATGAAGAACGACTGAGGAATATGGAAGAAAGTAAATGGGCTGGGAGAGTGTTGAGGTATCTGTACAGGAGAAACATTGATTCGCAATGGAGGAAAAGAACTAGGAAGCTTACCAACAATTATGGGGCTTGTAGGGTGGGCAAAACAGCTACAAAGAACGTCAAGCGGAAAGTCAGAGAGGCTGAAATGATCTCATGGGTGGCGGCAATGGAAAATAAACCTGCCATGAGTAACTACTTAAGAGGAAAAAACGAAATCAGGAAAGAAACAATTTATGATAACTCAAAGGGAATCTCATTATTTTTTGAAGCGGATCAGGATGCCTTAGAACACGCACCTATAAGGCGAGATATAAGAAGGAAGAAGCAGGATGTGCTTGTTGCGGTAAAGCTAGGGAAACGATGCAGCATGTTTTATTAGAATGTTAAGATGTCTGCCCAGCAGTCGATTTAGGCCCCATTGGCCTCATTGAAGGCCTTGGGTTCAGCGCGAGCACGGGAAAAGTAAACAACTCCGCAGTAGAGATTAGTAAGAGATGATTGGAAGATTGGTGGAAGAAAAGTAGGCAAACGACAAAAAACGGAGACGTACAAAAGCAAAGTTCCCAATAGGGGGTAAGAAAATGTGGTTGAGGGAGTTCATAGTGTTTTTTTTTCTTTTTTTTAACTTTCTTAACTTAGCTAGAATACTAGGCAGTATAATAGCAAGATCTTGGTGGCAACCCACCGCCCCGTTCCAAAGGGGACGCTCATAACATCCATCCATCCGAAGATGGCGGCTGCGCTTCACACGCCCATGGCGTATGAGAAAAAAAGTGTGATTCGTTTTCTATAGAGCAAGGGACGAACGCCCATAGAAATCCACAGGGAAATGTAGCCCACGTATGGGGTAAGGTGTCCCGTTTTGAGAAATGTGAAGTACTGGTGTTGTGAGTTCGCAACTGCAGAGACAATGCCTGACGTGCCTATTTCCCCAGTTGGGGTGTACCTATAACACCATTGAAGTGGCGGCTTTACTTCGCCTGAGTGCGATGGTAGCAGGCTTTATGCAATGACGGTGAACTTAGGTCGTTGCGTGCCATTAGGCCACGCACGGTGAACGGAGAAGCTCTCTCGAGTGCGCGTTGGCTGTCAGAACAACAACACGGAATATAAATCCATCGCCCGAGTGCTGTTTCAAGTCCGGACATGGACATACATGTGGGCGAACGATGTAAGGTTCTGAAAAGCGGACTGCCTTGCTTGCATTAACGTATAAAAGACAACGCGGCAAATGCTATTTGTTGGGCACCCGCGGGGCGTCCATGCTTCAATTTAATTTTCGGCGTGCAATATTATAAGCTTTGCGATAGAAAATCTGGAATTTTTGGTGTCCAATATATTTGAAGGTGTCGTTCCTGCTTGACTTTCCCGCTTGCTTTTATTCTCTCTGCTATAATAACTATAGCCAGTGTTCTTTGTCAAACTATCTAAGTATTCCGACATAGCAAAAAAGTGCTTTAGAAATCAGAGAGACACGGTCGAACTGCTTCAGACAGGCGGGGCAATGTTTCAGTAGGTGTACATATCTTTGTTGATGTAGGCTTGGATAGTTATTTTGCGCAGTTATTCGTGTGTAAGGCTCATCCTTAGTAGCTATAGGAGGCAATCTCAACAGGTCAGATTGCAACCACCAATAGACGAGAACCTGGATTGCTGCTACCGGGAAGTAGGCTAGCTAAGTATATCCCGAATTTAAATATATGATCGTTTCGTACGCATGCAGGTGTATAGCTGTGCCTATATATACTTGGCCTACATTCGTCGTTATCACTTTAGCTGTCGCGATTGACCAGCATGAGTTTTTTTTATTTTCGACTGGTACACGAGATGTAGTTTTAATGACTTACCACGTAAAGCACTTGCATTTTGTCAGAAAACTAGGTGGAAAATTTAACGCTTATTAATGAATTCATTATCCGGCCCTACTCATAAGCGGCCCCGACCGCAGCCGTTCTGCGGCGTAGGCACCCACACTGTAAGCGGTACGTATTCTCAGCGGCCTACCTCATAGGTGGCCCTCGAAGTAGCCAGGACACTTTTGATCTGGCGTCCCGCATAGTTACAAGGCTACCTACGTGGGGCATCCTGTTCCTTTGCGACTTCAGACCAAATTATCCTGGCCATAAGCTCCCTCCGCAATATGCGTCCTTCTTGTGTCATCGCTATCGGCGGCCTTTTATTAGTATTTAGGCCACTTCTTAGATTACTTGTGCCTTATTTAGAGTCTATACTTGCTTCCATCTTTTACAATCATAGTACGCGTGTATAAAGCAGCGCAGACCAAAGGGACCTCACCCGAAATACGGGACCCAATCTAACGACCACTGAGTCAACTGTCCCAAACCTAACCCCTATACTTGACAAACGTGATAAACAACGGTCAAGCAAGGAAACATATAGCTTCTGTTCTAATTATGCTTTGTTTTATTTGATTCTTCAGGCGTACTTCTTAAATGTGCCTTATTGAGCAAATGTATTTAGTGGCATCTCTTGTTATTGGATAGTCATTTGATCAGATCATGTTTGCGGAAACGGCAAAACAATTATGAATTACCAACACCTTTTTATTTTTCAATTTCATACAAATAAATTGCTCACAGCTTTCTCCGGCTCTCGTTATATACTTACGGACACGAGCCCTAGCTTTCGCCACACTGCTCCCGAAATTGGCGATAAAAAGAAAGTATATACAGCCACAAATTTTTCTTACGGTACTAGTAATGCATCCCAGTAGAGCTACTGGCTGCAGCAGAAGCCGGCAGAGAAAGTAAAAAAAAAAACCTTCCAATAGTCAACATGTAAACTTCTGCAGACGTGAGCTATGTTGCTGAGTATACCACTAGCAGCGGAAAATTTTGTATGACGAAACCTTTTAGCACTTTGGCGAGTTCGCTCTGAAACATGACGTTGCTGATGGTGCCGGCTCACTAATTGCTTGCGAGACGTGCCTAAGTTTTTAAGAGCTTAAAAAACTTTAAAAGGTTTCCGCAACTTTTTTTGTTCATGCTGTCAGGGCGGGTGTGAACCAAACTGATCGATCTAGTGCATACGGCTCTTCAGTCGTGGAGGTTACCGTACTTAAGTGAAATCGTACGGCGGAAATTAGCATTATAACGTGGAACACAAAAGATGTCACGCTTTGGTATGCCGCCTCCTATTCAATGTGTGCTTCGAACGTCGGGTTCATTAAATAGTCATTCATTCTCTAGGCCACGGGAAAAACGATCTGTCCCCCGCACGTTCGTCTCATTGGCCTTCCTGCCTTTCATCTCTTTTCTTTCTCTATCTCTCTCTGCTGTGAACAAAAGGTTCATGATGAAACCAACACCCCAGTGTTAGTTAACCGGGCTGCGTTAATTAACTAAGACAACTAGCGCAAGCCAATCGCCTTTGTCGACGTCTTTGCCGCATCTGTTAGCTATACAATTCTGTGCCTACTTAACCGGTTTTGTTACCTAAGCAGCGCGACAACGAATGAATGAATGTGTGTTTTTATTGGCGCAAGGGCCAGATACGGCCAAAGAGCGCCATGCAAGTGTTAGTGTTTTCGCAATGGAGTGATGGGCTCTATGAAGTTGATGTGACGTGGCTGTAAAGGGGCGTAAAATATAGTCACTGTAAAGTGCGTAAAATGTACGTGTAATAAAATTATGGCGATGACAAATGACGTGTACTATGAGCATTAAGGTGCATTGAAAAATAACGATACAACATAAAAAAATTGCATAAATTTCTAAAATTCACTAGAGCACCATGGCCTCGTTAGAGCCCTTGCGACACAAGACCCTGGAGGCATGTGCTATATAAAACAACTATCACAGCTGCATCCTCTGGAAAGAGGATGCGCTACAAATTTATTGGGCTCGTAACATGTAGCACAACCTCATTTAAAAAATTGAGGACTACTTTGGTGTTGAAAAATGGTTCCTTACCAAGAAACATAGCTGGGTGAAGAGGTATGCAATAACGATATGCAAGAGGAAAATGTTTCTTTCTTTCAGATGCGGCTTTGCGACACTCCAAGAGGACGTGGAGCACGGTCAGCCTCACACCACATCGACCACAGGTTGGCGGTTTATTTCCAGTAAGCAGAAAATTGTGTGTACCAAATGTGTGCCCTATTCTGAGGCGGCAGAATAGGACGTCTGTTCGCCGTGATTTTGTTGTGGAGGGCCAAAAACCTAACTGTGGCTTTATAATGTGCAGTTTATTGTTTATTTCTGCGTTCCACATGCGTTGCCAGTGTTGTCGTAGTTTCTTACGCAAGAAAGGCTTCAGATCTGTGACAGGGACAGCAGCTGTAGGAAAAGTGTTTAGTGATGTAAGTGATGTGGCCATTTTATCAGCCAGTACATTACCCTCGATACCTCTATGGCCAGGCACCCAGCATATTACTAAGTGTATATGTTACATGTAAAGACTGCATAAGAGGGAGTAAAGTTCAATAAAAACAGGATTTTTATGCTTTTGTAATGGGATTAACGCTTTTAGGAGACTTAGCGAGTCTGTGTATACAAGTGCTCTGTCGAGTTTTAATTTCTGTATATGTCTTACTGCAGACAGTACTGCATAAGCTTCTGCAGTGAAGATACTTGTTTGCAGGTTCAATAAGTCAGATTTAGAAAGAGAGGGACCAACAGCAGCATAAGATACACCGGCACGTGATTTTGATGTGTCTGTGTAGAATTCGGAGCAGCTGTACTTCAATTGAAGTTCGCGGAAATGCATAGCGATTTCGAGGTCAGGTAAGTACTTTGTGACCTCTACAAAGGATACGTCACAGTCTATCACTTGCCACTCCCAGGGCGGTAATAGCTTAGTTGGAGGCATTAATCGATGTTCAAGAACAGGGACATCCATTTCCGTGCTAAGTTCTCTTACACGCAATGAGAAAGGAAGTCTCATGGAGGGTTTATTATGAAAAAGTGTTTGGCACGTCAAGTCGTTAACAGTTTTGAAACACGGATGTTCTTTATTGGAGCGCACACTGAGAAAATAGGTAAAGCTGATGTACGTTCTCTGAAAATGTAGTGACAACTCGTCTGACTCTGCATATAGACTTTCCACCGGGCTTGTTCTAAATGCGCCAGTGGGCAAGCGGATACCCAGATGTTGAACGGGGTCTAACATCTTTAGCGCACTCGGTGCACCAGAGTGATATACTACGGCACCATAATCTAACCGTGATCTAACTAGGCTCCTGTAAAGATTCAGCAGGCACCTCCTGTCGCTATCCCATGTAGTGTGGAATAGAACTTTCAGTAAGTTCATGGTTTTTAGACATTTTGCTTTAAGACATTTTATGTGTGAAATGAATGTAAGCCTGGAGTCAAGAATAACACCTAGAAATTTGTGCTTTTTGTTAACAGGAAGTTGTCCACCCAGTTCTTTACAGGGATCAGGTACCAGGCCTCTCTTTCTTGTGAAGAGAACACAAGAACTTTTGTGCGGGTTGATTTTAAATCCATTTTGGTCTGCCCACTTGGACACCTTGTTTAAGCCCTGCTGTTCCTGTATTTCACACACTGTAAGGTTGCGGGATTTGAAACCTATCTGTATATCGTCTACGTAGACGGAATAAAAAATGGCTGGGGGCAGTGAAGAACGAAGTGTATTCATTTTAACGATAAAGAAAGTGCAGCTGAGCACGCCTCCATGGGGTACACCAGTTTCCTGCGTAAAAGGACGTGGCAGTGCATTACCGACTTTTACTCGGAAGGTACGACTTGACAAATAGCTTTCAATTGTGTTCAGCATATTTCCACGGATGCCAATTTCCGACAGGTCTTGCAAGATCCCGTAAGGCCATGCCGTGTCATTCGCCTTCTCCATGTCGATGAATATCGATAGGAAAAACTGTTTATGCATAAATGCATTGCGGATATTTCCTTCAATGCGCACAAGATGATCGGCTGTCGACCGCCCTTCTCGGAAGCCACACTGATAAGGATCGAGCATATTGTTGATCTCAAGGAAATGTATAAGTCTGCGATTTATCATTTTTTCAAAAAGCTTACACAAACGATTTGCTAGAGCTATCGGACGGCAACTTGCCGCCAAGGAGGGGTCTTTTCCCAGCTTCAGAACGGGAACTACGATCGCTTCCTTCCATGTGGATGGGAGGTATCCCGCAGCCCAAGTTGTGTTAAAAAGTGCGAGTAGTGTGATTTGTGTGTCAGTGTGTAAGTTTCTGATCATGTCATACATGACCCTGTCAGGTCCCAGCGCAGAGCTTTTGAATGTGTTCAAGGCAGCTCTCAACTCGGCAATACTATAAGGCCGGTTATATGGTTGATTCTGTCTGCATTTTCTTATGATTGGCTTACGTTCCTCTATTTCTATATGTTTAAGGAAGGATTGGGAATAATGGATTGAGCTCGACACACGCTCAAAGTGCTCCCCTAGGGTGTCTGCCTGCTCTTCTAAGGTAGTTACTTGATCGTTCACCAAAGGCAACGGATTTATTTGCTGCCCTTTTAGCTTCCTTACGCCATTCCAAACTTTCGCCTCCTGTGTGTAAGAACTCATACCTGAGAGGAACCTCACCCAGCTTTCCCTCTTCGCCTGACGCCGTATGCGCCTTCCTTGTGGCTTTATGTGTTTAAATTCAATAAGATTTTCTGCATTCGGCGACCTACGCAATATTCCCCATGCCTTATGCTGCCTCTTTCGGGCACTTCTACATTCATCATTCCACCAGGGAGCACGTCTTTTAGGTGAACCACCATTTGTTTGCGGAGAAAACTTTTCTGCAGCATCAATAATAAAAGCGGTAAGATATGCGACAGCTTCATCTATACTAAAATTGTTTATAAAACCGAGTGCTAAATGAGTAGATTCTTTAAAATGCTCCCACTCAGCCGATGCTGATTTCCAAACGGGAAACCGGGGAGTGTTGTCATGCTGCGTTAGTGATATTAAAGTTATAGGGAAGTGGTCACTTCCAAAAGGATTCTTGATCACGTTCCATTCAAGATGAGGCAGAAGGGAACCAGAGCCTATTGCTAGGTCTATGGGTGAATATGAATTGTGTTGAAGGCTGTAATATGTTGGCTCCTTCTTATTAAATAGGCAGGCACTAGAGGTCAGAATAAAATTTTCAATAAGTTGGCCTCTTGCGTCGCAACGTGCGTCTCCTCACAACGTGTTGTGGGCGTTAAAATTACCTACAAGTACCTAGGGTTCCGGGAGCTGATTTATCAGGTTATAGAGATCGGTTTTTTGGAGGTGATAGCTTGAAGGTATATAAAAGGAATAGACGGTTACCAACTTATTGAAAATAATCCCTCTAGTTGACACTGCCTCGAGGGGCGTCTGTAAGGCTACCTGGCAACAAGCAACGCACTTGCCTGCAAGGATTGCTACACCACCGGACGAGGTGTTAGCCTCATCATGGTCCTTGCAGAAAATGGGGTACTGTCGGAGGAAATTTGTGCGTTTTGATTTTAAGTGTGTTTCCTGTAAACACAGCACCTTTGAATTGTCTTTGTGGATGAGTTCTTGTACGTCATCAAGGTTTTTAAGAAGACCTCTGACGTTCCATTGAATAATTTGTGTGTCCATATTTAGAGTAAATTGGTGCTGTGTGTATGGAAACGGAAGTGATGCCTTAGTTGACAGAGCTCTTTCCAGGCCCTGTAATGGGGATGGGGCCCTTTTTGGAGCGTTCGAGAGAACCTCGCCGCCCCTTTGGTGTTTGGTTCGCCTTGAGGATAGGTGTAGTGTCCATTGCCTCTTGTGAGGCGCCGGACACGTGCTCTTCCGAGCGAGAACTTACCAGGGAGGATCCCGCCTCGGAGGGCAAGACCCCTGCGCCCACCAGCCCTGAGGTCGACGGGGCTCCTTGAGGGATTTGGCTGCGCCGGCCTTTGCCAGCGCTGGAAGGGGCCGGGGAGGTTGGGGCAGCCTCGGCTGCACCCAACTTCGGAGTCGAAGGTCCCTTCTGCTCGGTTGGCGGAGCAGCGCTAGCTGCAACCGCCATGGGGGCAGACGGCGTAACGGCCGACTCACTGCTTGTGGGCCGGACAGTCGGCGGAAGCCGTTGTGACGCTGCCCCCTGACGCGTCACATCGGCAAAGGTTTTCTTGGGCAGGTATGAAACCCGCCTGCGGGCCTCCTTGAAACTTATGTTTTCGTTGACTTTGATTGTAACAAATTCCTTTTCTTTTTTCCAGGATGGGCACGATTACGCGGCGTGCTCCCCATCACAATTTACACAGTGGAGAGCGTTTCCACAAGCTTCAGTAGTGTGTTCGTGGGCACTGCATTTTGCACATGTTTGGTGGCCCGGGCAGCTCTGCGAACTGTGACAGAAGCGCTGGCACCTGAAACATCGGAGTGGATTGGGCACGTAAGGCCTGAAACGGAGCTTTATGTATCCGGCCTCGATTGATTCGGGCAGGACACTTGAATTGAAGGTGAGAATTAGGTTTTTGGTCACAATTTCTTTACCATCGTGCCTCATCTTTATTCTTTTCACATTAACAACATTTTGCTCATTGAAGCCCTCTAGGAGCTCTGCCTCTGTCAGCTGAAGCAGGTCATCATCTGAGACAACGCCGCATGTAGTGGTCATAGTGCCGTGCGGAATCACCGTCACTTGAAAGTCCCCAAAAGACACTAGATTGGGTAACCTTTCGTATTGTTTCAGATCACGGAACTCCAAAAGGAGATCTCCACTTACCTTCCTTGATGCCTTGTAACCTGGACCAAGAGCCTCAGTTAAAGACTGCGAAACTAGAAATGGGGAGATTGTGAGTACTTGTTTATCTGACTTTTCCGAATGAATGACATAAAATCGTGGGAAGTTGGGTCTTTGTCGTCCAAAAAACTGAAATGCATCTTCGGTTCGCCCTCTTTTCTGAGGGCGATCTAGGATGGGAGGGAAGGAACTAGCCATAGAATAATGTAATTTTCGGCAATAACGCCAGCCATCCACCGTGGAGCCCTACAAGGGGACGTTACAGGGACTGTAAAAACAGGTCCTACAAACGCCAGCTGTGCGTTATCACTAGAACCAAATATGTGATAACCTAGGTTGGTTATTCACACAAGGTTAACCCTAGCTGCCTGGAAAAATTGGAAGTAAACGGAAGCTAGGAGAAGACAGGAAAGATGAAAAGTAAGAGAAAGACGAAGGCTGGAGGGGTTAGAGAGACAGGAAAAGGCAACTACCGATTTCCCCCAGGTGGGTCAGTCCGGGGGTGCCGTCTACGTGAAGCAGAGGCCAAAGAGGTGTGTTGCCTCCGCCGAGGGGCCTTAAAGGTCCAAACACCCGGCATCGGCTCAGCCCCCAGGATCCCCCTTTCCCCGGACACGGCTAAGCCGCGCACGGCTACACGCGGGAGGGGCCAACCCTCATGTGCTCGGGTACGTGGTGTCGCAACACACCAAGCGCCTGCTGACGCAGACGCCCCTGCGGGGCAGCGCGACAAAGGCTGTCTTTCAGAGTATCTGAAGGAATTTTCTTTATATATTGCCTTTTTCAGCACCCATATAGTTTCTTACTAAGTAGCAGCACCCACTTTTTTTTCTTCTTTCCTTTCTCGCCTATAGCTTAATTTAATAGACTTCTTAATTATAAGCCAATTTTGAATTTTCGTCTGGCCGAACAAAAGACTCACGACTTCAACTTTACGTCATACAGTGTATCGAACAGGATATATTTCAGTTAAGGCTGTAACATACCTTCGGAAACAAACTGCGCGAGTAACTACGTACCTTCAGCCTCCTCCTGTCTTTATGGGGTTTACGCTGTAATATTGTGTTGACGCTGCTGGACTTTGCAATGTTGTGATGAGGCATGACACGTCTAGGGCGTGCACCATAAAATCAGAAAATTCGAATTTCCTTGAAACACGCGCGGTACGGAGAAGTGGTGTTAGAGTAACTGAGAAAAAGGTTGGCTTCAACTAATACACATAAATTAAAATCTCCGACGACAGGATTCAAATAGAGGACCCCAAGCACCCAGGTTGCTTTTACTTAGCTTGTGTTCTACCACCGGTCTCGGCCCAGGAAAGAGGTTTGAAACATAACCGATACAGAAGAGTGGTGGTAAAGTAACTAAGACTTTGGCTTTCATTATTGAAAATAAATGAAATTGACCCATGGCAGGATTCAAACAGAGGACTCCTAGCACAACAGCGCGTTTTCACTTAGTCAGCTTACGTTTACTTCAACTTTACTTCAAAGTGTAAGACTCGTAGATGCCACAGCATCTACGAGTCTTACACTTCCTGTGATATTATAAGATGTTGCGATAGCATTCATTCCTTCACCCTTATGGCGAAACTGCGATATTTTTTTCTTGTCGTTCCTATTCACCTTGGAGAATGTACTGGTGTCCAAAATAAGTGTGGTATACTGTGTGTAACACATTCCCGTGCGCATGGGAGGACCTCAGAGGCCTCGACGTATATCCGAGTGGCTTTCCAGTTTTAGACAGCGCCTAGTTGGTCATCACGGGTAGTGTAAGTTTTCTGTGAGTCTCATTCTCGGCTATTTCTTTTCCCAAGTTTCTGCGTAAGAACGGCAAAAAAAGGGGAAAAAAAGTTGCACTAGGCAAATAATATTCGGAGTCGAATCACTACTAAGACCGACGTACCCACAACGCGGATTGAAAGAAAGAAGAAATTTCAGTTATGACAGGTGGCTTAGGTTATGACGGCGCAGGTGGTTGAAGGCGTTGGTTTCGAAGATATGTCGAACGCATTGGGGAGCCATCGTCGTGAAGGGATAAGATCATAAGCCTTAGAAGTCGGCTGCCATTTTCAAAAAACGAAGAAGCAGAGAAAAAAAACTACAACACTGCATTCATAGAAAGTACAAGTGCCACGAGATTTCTGAAAAAGAGTAGAATACGCAACAAGACAGAATAATAATAATAATGAAGGAGGAAGCGATAAGTAAGTAGTAAAGAGAAAAGAGACACTGAAGTAGTAAGAAGATAAAGTGAAAATATGGCACACAATAAAGAAAAAATTATTTTCTTGTTCTTTTACTTCATGCGGTACATAGCTTGTATACGAGTGAGAAAACGACAGGCACATCATTTTAGATAACAGCGCAGCTACTGTAAATTCGAGGAATAGATAGAGAGAAAAGAGCAAGATAGAGAGCGGCATAACAGCAGACAGAGAATAAGCTGAGACCAGAAATTAAAAATTCTGTCGCTGACGCAAAGAATACCGTAAATCACGATCTGTGACGAATAGGCGATGTGGTCAGCGGTACTAACGAAAACAACAATGGGGCTCTGGCAAACCAGCAAACTCTCATGCACCTAACTCTAAATCTAGATCTCCAATGCAGACCGCTACAATGTTATCGTCGTTACCGTAACTTCACAATGTATAATTTAATATTGTTTGTCGCAGCTTGTGCCAGCGGGTATCGCACTGGACGAATTCGCAAAGCCACATTTTTCGTGCACCTCGCCCTCTGACATATTTGTGTGTTTGAATAATAGCGTGGAGGACCTCCTCATTTAGACATTGCCGTAGAGGCTTTGCGAACTTTTCTTCCATGAGCACACCATCTGTAACTGCATTGTTGATCCATTCGTAGACCCATGGCAGCTACTAGAATCCTCTCTCGGGTATTTCTGGGCAGACCTGCAGCAGGTTGTTGATGCCCTCTGTAGATGGTGAACCAGTCTACTTTGGACAGATCACAGTGTTTTCAGGTGTTATTTGGACCCCTGCTGCTTGCCGGTTGCATACGAACTTGTATCCAACTGTGATTCCGCATCTGCGACGAAACAGTGAAATGCCTGTTTCGGAAATAAATAGATGCAGGGCCCTCAAACCTTGTCGGTGTAGCTAATTCTAAATTCCACCACATGCAGTGTACGCGTGGCAAACCGTTCTCTTCTGCGCAACCTTTCAGTGACACAGACTCCTAGGCTTACATTCTCGCAAGCCTGTGAACTACAAGGTTGACAACAGAACAGTGTATACCATCGCATACGCAGTGTGCGCTTAAAGTAACGACATTTCTCTCTTCGCCTGAATTTTAGTCGTTTCCCATGTGAATATTTTGCTGGCAGTAGCCAACTTCCTCCATGTGTTTGCTTCTGTCCACGCTACCTTTCCTAGGTGACAGAAGTTGCACTACCTGTATGACACGAGGCTGCTTGTACGTCTGTATACGCTTTCTGTGACGGTTTTACTATATATGTTATTCCCCGTGAATCGCCCGAATGTCGAGTCACCCATTTACAGCTCGCGGTAGCTACAGAGATATTGTTCTCGCTACGTTAAATATTTATGCTCTTGGCTTCTTGACCTCAACTATAAAACTCAACGAAATGTATTTTTATGCACCTGCCCGTGTGAGGTGCGTATGTGTGTGTCGGGGGAAGGAGGAGGTATATGAAAAACTGAAAAGACGACTGGTCAACTTAACTAGAGCCTACCACTCTGCGTCGGAATAAAGTTAAGGGGAGAAAAAACTCGCAGTAGCCGCCTTGTTGACCCTTCTCACAAACGGCAGAGCACGTCCAAACCGTTCGTCTCGGTGCGGCAGCAGACGGGAATTGCCTCGGCACAAAAAATCGATAGCACCTCGCTGCCATTCGAAACAGACGGCGAACAGACGGCGAACAGACGGTGAACAGACGGCAGTGCGCATGTGCCGGCAAGTCTGGTCGAAAGAAGACTAAATATTAGCCGAGATCTCAACACCCAACTGTGAACTGCGACGACCAGTGATATTTGATCATTCTTTTTTTTTTCTGATTCCTTTTAACTGCATCTCTCTCTCTCTCTCTCTCTCTCTCTCTCTCTCTCTCTCTCTCTCTCGCGCTCTTGCTAGTGCTTCTTCGAGATTACTTTTCTTTCCTTTCAACCAGTAAGAGTTTGTTTCGGGTTAGAGTTGGTTCACTGGCGAGACAGAAATGAACGGCTCGAAGCTAATGGCGACGCAGAAAGAAGAAACAGAAGCACTGTCCTCACCGTTGGCGTTTCTTGTGCCTACATACTTGCTTTCATTTGCGTCGTGCAACCACGTTTATTGCTTTTCTACCACCCCCCGCGAAAAACTGACAATTGACTTGCGCTTAGGTCTGTGCGCGTCTGTGCGGTAACTCTCTTTCTATTTTTCTGTTTTCTTCATAACTCTCTATGCGCTGCAAGCACCGCCTGCAATTTTTCAGACAGTAAATCAGCTTCTTTTTTTCTCTCGGTTTTGAGTGTTGAGTTTTGAGTTCCCTGACTTTTTGTCTCTGACCATATAAGGGCGACGCAGCTAGAATATTGTCTTGTTTCATATTTGAGGCATCAAAAGCGAAAAGAACTTCACATTTCTTTCTAAAGAAAAGACGGTATGAATCGGGCAGCAGCCAAAGATAACAGGCTTTGACTTTTACGACCCGTCGCAGATGCAATCTTAACCCCGCTCAGTTCGTCGTTCGGCCTCGGCTTCCCACATCGGTGTCTAACGAGGTGTCTGGTCATAACTAGACCCTTAGATATCACGCGCTGTAGCAATTTCTGTATGCAACACTATCTAAATTTTGCGTAGCAGATCCCGCGTTATAACCATCTTCGTAAAAAAAATTAATGACATGCAACCTGCCTGATTTCTTTTGAACCAAAACTCGAATTAGAAAGCGTGCCAGAGAACCCCATGGCAATTTATGGTTAGGTTCCAAAGTTAACGGCGAGAAACGTGCTTTGCTTTTACGACCAACTACTGCACTTCCTAATGGCCACTTTCAAACTGCACACAGTGGTCATAAAACGCTAGTTCGTGGTGAAACTGCCACGCCATTACACGCCATTACAGGGAAGGAAGCGGCCCGCTTTGACGGTGTGCGTCGTCTTTCATGGGTTTTGCAGAATTTATCTAAAACTTTGCTCCCCGTAGATTAGTGCGCCTGACTGATCTCTAAAGTCACTCTTTCGCATACCGCCGACCTTCGCAATATCTTGTTTTATATTAATTATTGAAGAGTAGCAGACCTTCGATTCTGATTTGCTTGATTTACCGCTTCCATTTACATAGAGACGCTATTTATACATATATTTGTGATTGGTATTTTTAAGTACGCCGTCAGCGTCTAAGGCATTGATAAATTTAGCGAATGCCGAAGTAATGGAAACAGGATAAGAGTTTTATAGATCAGGGTGTCGAACCGAACCTGAACCCTAACTGAAAACCGTACCGGAACCGGAATTATAGCCGTAACTGAAACAGATATTCTTGGAATGCGCCTGAACCCGAACCGAACGTGAACCGAAAAAAAACCTAATGATGGTTGCCGGCTGGGCACGAAGCAGTTCAAGCATATATGATGCAAACAGTGGCTCAATAGGTAGGCAATTCTTCGGTTTAATTATTTCTTCAGTAGGCGAACCGAACGGGCACATCGTTAGGACTCACTGAGTTGTACGCCAGCGCCGTGTTCGTCGTTTCTTCGTCTTGTGTTCCGTCAATTTTGCTGCGTTGTCCCCCTACTTTCGCACCTGTGAACCAACTAGCCCAAGCCACAACCATAGCAATACGACTCACGAGTTGCTTTATCTGCGATAACGGCGATATGCGACAGGCGTGCGCAGGTAACTGTACCGCCACCTGGGTAGGGACGCTCGCACTTATGAACTCGGCCATGCCAGACGTGTTCAGCGGCAAAGGTTGTCTCAGGAGAACCGCTGAAGAACCGTTTCACCAGAAGTGCCTACTATACGGCCCTTAAGCCAGTTCGCTACTATTCCCAGATAAACCGTAAAACGCATACGCCAGAATACAAGGAGAGCAAAAAAAAACAAAGACGGTGGCCTCAAGAAGTGTAAATAGGAAAACCAGGTAGTTCCTCAGCACGGCTTGTTGCAACAATAATATGGCTGTCAGAGATGAATGCCGTCACCTTCTCTTTACGCGGTATAACAACGGCTGGAAAGAGCACGGGAAATGTGCTTTCGTTGCGTGTCATGGTTCGACGCACGTTTGGCACCTTCAGTGATAAATAAAATCAGTACCTCGTAACACGTACCTGGCCGCCCAACAATAGGAAGTTTTCTTGTCCAGCGTCCACTTTGGGGACCAGCTCGATTTGGAGAAGACATCTCGCCGGGCGGCTTGGGTCCTGGACTGAGGGTACCACTCACGACCGAGGCTTCCCGGGAGGGAAGTTTCGGTCGTGAGTGCCGTTGCGATTTTGTACGATTAAAGCCTCTCTCTCTCTCTCTATCTATCTATCTATCTATCTATCTATCTATCTATCTATCTATCTATCTATCTATCTATCTATCTATCTATCTATCTATCTATCTATCTATCTATCTATCTATCTATCTATCTATCCATCTATCTATCTATCTATCTATCTATCTCTGGCCCCTTCAAACAGATTACGACACTATTCGATTTCTGCAAATAATTTCCGGGGAACTATCCGCAATTTGAACTTTGTTTCTCTGTCCACGCCTAGTCAGCGCAAGACTGCGCCATGTGCCATCGGTAAGACAGATTACGGCGGAGTTCCGATAAAAACTAACCTTGTTCATGGTGGAGAAGCATCAACGTCCTCACCTGATTTTATTTTGAAGAGGCGGAAAAATGAGCACAATGTCACTTCCTGGCTTCTTTCCTTGCTACACAGCCGAAGTTTGATGTTGTAGTTTATCTGATAAACCGTGAAGTCGCGCTGTGTCACAGTTCGCTCAACGCGAAACCGTAGTTACTGAGTAGACCATAAATATGATCGCTTGGCGCAAACAAGGAAGAACGGAAGGGAAAAAGGGAAGCGCCAACTTTTGACTACTTATTCTATATTGTATACCATCCAATACATATATGCAGGTGAATGTGCCACATACAGAACAGCTTCAATCGCGGAACAGCCTAATCACAGCCGGCTATCAAAAAACCTTCTTTCTGCATGCAAAAGTCACACTGATGTGTCTCTAATAGAAGATAAACCTCGCTCTTTAATATGAAACGCCTCAAACAATTCACGTGCCGTTAATTTCCAGCTTTATTCAAGAATCCGTATCTTGTCAAGTCGGATTCTTCAAAAAAAAAATGATGCGGATACCCTAGCAGAAATCATGTACTGCGAGGTCTCATTCAACAAGAATCTAATAGGCAAAGTGATCCCTCCCCGCTTAATCTAAACATTCCGGAATTCACGCTTTCGTTTAGTACTTAGGAGGTCTTGCTTAAAGAAGTATGACACTTCACGCTTAGTGGATCAACGATTTATAGTACTTCACCTTCGGAAATGTCTTGCATTTAAACGTTTTCAGATGCCCAGAAGCTGAACTTCCACGGGCACACTGAATCGAGCTGCTTATTGAAATCAAGTGAGCTTTTGCCTTATTAAAATAACCCTCAATGCCCATAGGTGTGTTACATAAAGGCTTTACAATAACTCAAGAATATTAAAGTACATATTCAAACACACAATGTATGTTAAGGTACAACAAGAGTTTCGTTTGTCGCGTTTCGCTAAGCGGGCGATTTAGCGCGCTTGCACGAGAGGATGAAAGTGCAAGATCGCGGCGCTGGAACTCAGTAGAAAATGACAGTTTCTTTCCCTGTCCACGTGACTTCCCGACGTGGGAACAAGCAGGCGTAAGAGAAGTACACATATCTTGCTATGGTACCAACAAAAACGCGCCGACATTCGGTTTCTATGTTTTATTACTTACCTAAGCTTTAATTTGTCTATTGGAGCAACAGATTAAAGAAATAAGTGATGTTGCCTTGAACAATTCTGGAAGCCACGTGTCACTGTCAGTGACGTCACAGCAATGCCACGTACGTAGGTGCACTTGCGCAATTACGTCGACAATCCGGCTTGGAGCGAGACGCCCACGAGGGGAAGAGCAAACGGCGTTGGGTTTGAAATTTGTGCTGTTTCTGGATCGTTACCGCGCGTTGTATGCACTGCGCTTGTCAGCTCAAGAGGGCCGGACATGGCGAGGGGCCCTTTAAAAGAAACTGGAAGAAACGAACGCCTTCCCGCAAGTACACCTAGACATTTCGAAAGAATTGTAAATAAATTATTAATGGTGATGTTCTCATTACATATTACAAATAAAAAAATGCTCCTAGAATTTTAACAGCCTTCACAATCTCACTTACCGCGCTACCTATACACAATCTGTTGTCTGGATAAACAATCTATTTCGACCGGTGAAAAATTGCAGCTTTTGCTTTTGTTGCAGCAATGACTAATATATGAATTTCGGTTACTCGGTGCATCTAGCTTTTCTAATCTATCGTTTAAAAGCGCAAGTAAGTAGTCCATATCGTTAGAGGTAAATAAAATGCTAGTATAACTAATGTATTTAGCTTTATGACTGATTTAGGCGAAGTCATTTACATGTAAGTTAAAAAGCGACCCTAAAGTACTTTTAACCTTAGTGTCGTCGCTTTTAACCACTGTACTACCTTTTGGGACCCCCGTGGTTAAGGCCTGGGGAAAAGGAATAGTTAAATTTAGCACATTTCGAGCGGTACTTCAGGTATGATGTCAAGAGTGAAAATGTGACTGCGCGAACATTGCACATTTCTAGTTAATCATTCAAAGTTTAATGACAGAGATGATCAAAGGCCTTGGAAAAATCTGTGACGAATGCAATACAGAATTGTTTGTTTTCAAAAGACGTTATGATTAATTATGTCTGAGCTACTAAAGCAGTGTCAGTCAACCTGCCCTTCATAAAGTTACGGTTGCCTGTGCTTTTTTTTTTTGTTGGCTGTACAACGTTTACGAGAATTATGATTGAATCTCTCTGCAAGCTCAAAAAGTTTTAACCGCGCGACCGCCAACGTTCATGTCAGTCATTCTTTGACAAAACAGGCACCCTGTGAAGTAGGGCGTTTACGTTCCCACCAGAGTTCGGCGCTCCGATTGCACCAGGCTGCACGAAATTGTTCACTCAATTATCTTCTTTTCTTTCCTAGTAAAGGTTCACGAAACTTAGCTGCTGTACGTAAATAACCGTTCCAGATATTTGCACGAGACAAGCATCAAGAGGCCCTCCTCAATTACGAAGGCTCATAGCGCGGCCTCTTACGAGACGTATCGTCGACTGCAGCGTAGCTGCGCGATTCTCGAGTCGAGCGGGAACTCGCTCGTTTCACTCCCAATGTATGCGGGCTCGGCCGAAATATCACACGCTAAATTTAGGTGAAGCCTACAATCGACATTCCAATATATCGCCACGTACCCTGGATGCCTGCTGTTCAACGTCGTAAATGTAGCAGCTTCCAAGAGCACCGTCATCGTTTACACACGGCACGAAGTGCTGCTCTCAGATGGAGAAGAAGAGGGTTGTTTAATAAGACGAGTGTCTCTGACTTCTTTAATAACCGTTTGTAAGTTCTTACGTGGGAACGGCCACCGCCGTAGCACACTCTGCGATGCGCAATGCCGAGGTTGTGGGTTCGGCTTCCACCAGCGCCAACTTGTTTTTTTGCCCACTTTCATTCCTGTTTAGCTTACCATCTTTAAACTTCAAGTTTAAAAAAAAGGCTGTCACTGAATCTCTCTGTTGTTTCCTTGGCTTCATCATCTGCTGGCTTCATATGGCTTAATAAAAATCGGGCTCCTTGGTTACGCCTCTTCTTGCTCATTACATCAGTGATGTAACCTCGAGGCCATTGTTGAGCAAAGGTACAGTTAGGATGCCCTCCGTGATTCTTTATAATAATGGTCTATTTTGGGTAATATATCGTATTTCACAATCAGGTGTAATCTAACTACGATCGGCACCATTTTATCCCCTTTAATCGATCGACTACTCAATCAAATCAATCAGAATCTGTTTGAAAGAGTTGTTGAAGGTTTAGGTTTGGTTCCCTTGGTCGGAATGTTTTAAACTTGGAATAATAGTTCAGCATTACAGTATCAAATTGAACCATTCTGCTCTCGTGTGTCTCATATTCGCGTCTCCAATATCTGATTCAGCCAAAACTTACGAGGTTACTACAATCACAGCCGCTCTATTAAAACAAAACCTGCCCATGTTCTCCCATTGGCCACGTGAGGCTCTAATGTAACTTGCAAATGTTGCTCTACCGTTGCAATCACTTCAAGTAGAGTTGCGCGATTTGAAAAGAAAATTTGTTGGCATTATTTTACACACTTTAGTCTCCGTGATGCGCTTTTCAAGCTTAAGGAACAAAATAATCTTCAATTTTTCCCCCGCTAATCTAAAGGCGTATTCTACCAAATTTTGCGGCCTTATTCCATTCCAAAGTTGTACTCGTCGAAAGCCTTTGCTGTTTTGCTGTTTCTCAGAGAACGTGTCAGCAAAATATATGACTATGGGATGCCCAGGACATTGCTGGGAAGCGCCACTGGATTATTATCAGAAGCTACGAATGGTTGCTCGGATGCAGCTTTCATCCTTGCATTTCTTCCGTCCTGCTTTGCATATTGCTGCACCGTTTACACCACGATGGAGAAATCACAAGCCTTTCTTCTCGTTCTCCACGAGAAGACGGGCGCGTGCGAAAAACAAGTGCGAGAAAATGTTATTGATGTTTCTTCACAAACACGCCCTGTCATACTGTTTCATGATGGAAACAATGCAAGACAAAAAAAACTACACATCTTCTTGCATTTCTCAAACTGCCAACGCAATCTAATCCCGGCATCTCGAGAATCCTCGCAGCAAAATCTTAACGTTTTCTTCTTTCTTTATATATATATAGATATCGACATGGGATGGAATGCGTAGCAGCGAACGAAACATTACATCCTCCGCGGAGTTCAAGAAGCGGCGACGTTGATATCGATTTTCTGGTGTGCCTTCTGAAATATCTTGCACCGAGAAGCGTGACAGCTTATCGTTATTTATGAATTATGGCCCTGTGAATACTGCCACGCGTTTTCTTCTTGCGTAAACGGCAGGGGAAAAGGGAGCCACGACAATGCTTTGGCGGGCTACAACGAAGACTATAGCTACACCACACTGAACTTTATGACCAGCTACTGGGATAGTCTTAATGGCCACTTTCAAGCCACGAGATCGTCCTTACTTTGCCACGAAAAAAATAAAGAGTAGGTACAGCGCCACTGTTAGAGCCGAGCAGCCGAAGCCTTCTCTGAAGCACTACGACAGCGCGTGGTGTGGTGTTTTCTTATGTTATTTTTTTTCTCCAAGGGCTATTCTCCCCATAATATGCTTGTTTGCCATCTCACAAAGCCTTCGACTCTGTTAGGATTCCGTGTTGCTACAATAAAAGCTATTGCAGACAGCAGGTATGGTTGGATTGGCCAAGACGCGAGTGGTAAGGTACAAAATGCGTATTAGGCTGTTCTAGAAAAAAAACTGGAAGCTGAGGAAGAGAGAGAGAGAGAGAGTTAAAGAAAGGCAGGGATATTAACCAGTCAAGAGTCCAGTTGGCTACCCTGCGCTGGGGTAAGAAAGAAGGGCAATAGAAAGAAGAAAGAGAAAGAGAGAGATGAGAGTAGAAAGCCGTGCACGAACAGCACTACAGAGTCAAAGGCGCTCACCAGACGTTCTCAGAAAGCACAAAAGTGCCTTTAGTGCTTTCTGAGACGATGATCGGTGGGGACGGTGTTTTTTAATAATAATAATATTTGGGGTTTTACGTGCCAAAACCACTTTCTGATTATGAGGCACGCCGTAGTGGAGGACTCCGGAAATTTTGACCACCTGGGGTTCTTTAACGTGCACCTAAATCTAAGCACACGGGTGTTTTCGCATTTCGCCCCCATCGAAATGCGGCCGCCGTGGCCGGGATTTGATCCCGCGACCTCGTGCTCAGCAGCCCAACACCATAGCCACTGAGCAACCACGGCGGGTGGACGGTGTTTTAGTATTGTCTGTTCACTCAGAAGACGATCATCTAGTTTCCTAAATGCTTTGCCCATAGAATGTCTTTGTGCTTCAAACTGAGGACAGTGGCACACTAGGTGGTCAAGGTACTGCTCGCAGTCGCAGAGATCACAAGCAGGACTGTCAGCCATCCCAACTACTCGTGAATAAGTTTTGGTGACAGCATCTCCCAACCACAACCGACACAGAATAGACGCTTCGCCTCGGGGCATGCCGGCAGGAGGACTGGGTTGTAGCGAACGGTTGAGTCTGTGCAGTCTTGTGCACCTTGTATGCGCGGTATGGCACTCAGTGAACGAGAGTGTGCGTGGAAGTTGAGGAAATTGAAATAATGTGTCTGAACTAATGCAGAGGGGCTGATTGCTGGGTTTTAGCGTCCAAAAGCTTTATGGCGTAAGAGGGAAGTGTGAGAGAATTTTGACCAACCACGGTATTTTTTCACTCACACCCGCATACACTGTACATCGTTAATGCAGGTTATGGCGTTGAGCTTCCACGGGAGACGCGACTACCGCTGCCGGGATTGGAAACCGTGGTTTCGTGTTCGCAGGCATAACTGCGCCGCGACTTGTATAGTGACCCTAACTTTAAGGTAAAAAGGAAACTTTCTTTTATTTTTGTAGAAAAACCAAGGAAACAGCTAGGCGTTTTTTATCACCCCCATCTGCACATGTGGCATGTCCTCCTGAAACACAAGGGATATCTCATTCCGAAATGCATTTAAACGTATATGCATCTTGCGTTTCTGCGCATATACCCTTCGTCACCAATATTTCCGCGACACGTTGCCTTCGTTCTCATGGCATCGCTGCGTCGTCGTCACACACTGTGCATCCGGCCGACTGCGCCAATGCACTCCCGCATAGCTTTGGAGCGGTGTAATGCGCAAACATGCAGGCTGTGTGATAATAATGTGGCTACCTGTGCTATGCATGAACATAAATATTGCAAGAGATTACGCGTTGCATATTGTAAAATAAACATAACTGTGCCGATCACATTTAGTTGCATAGCATCTATATGGCCTCTTCAAACATGTGCGTCTTACCATGCATAATTTACTTTGCTTGCTTTGCTTTGCTTGATCGCTCGCTCGCTCGCTCTGCTTGGCTTTGCTTGCTTGCTTGTTTGCTTGCCTTGCTTTGCTTTGCTTTGCTTTGCTTTGCTTTGCTTTGCTTGCTTGCTTGCTTGCTTGCTTGCTTGCTTGCAGGCATGGATGCATGCATGATCTTGCTTGCTAGCTAGATCAAACATGGCAGCAGTGCTCGCGCCAATGATGCAATTGAACTTCGCAGTTATTCATGGGAGAACGATCTGCTTATGACGCTCTGCTCGTCGTAAGTAAAAAAAAACTAGATCTCATCCATACGCACTTGGGATGCTCCGAAACGCAAACATCCTGATCTGCTGAATCCTGCATTATCGGTTTAATGCTACAGAACTGCAAGAATGCCGAGGTAATCCCAGTTCAGCCGACTAAGTATTCACGCTAACTAACGGGACTGAAGCAGTTAGGCAAACCTGTCCGGACAGCCCGTCGCTCTCGCGTTGCCGAATAGCTACAGTGCTTCAGTACACACGCGTTTCTTTGAACGGCTCAGTCACGTGTAGCGCCCTGCATGCTAGTTCCTACAACTTATGTGTTAGTTGTAACGTTATGGTTACCGAAACCGTCTGAAAGGTGTCGTGATGCTAGCAAAAAAAAGAAAGAGTTGCACATCAAAGGAGGATGTGGCATCGAAAGCGCACCTGGGCGTCTTTGCGTGTTGGGCATTTGTGTCTATTTGTGTCTCTGTCTGCGAATCTATGCATAAGTCTGTGTGTAAGCGTCTATGCGTGCATGTGGGTGCACTTGCTTGTCCATGCGTGTCTGTGTACGAGTCTGTCGCGGTGCCTGTCTTTGCGCGCGTGCGCCCGTGCGTGCGTGCGTTTTTGTGTGAGCGTGTTTGTGTATGTGCGGCACTCAAACGTGCATTGATGTGTGTGCGCAAATGCCTCTGATTGGCGGCACATTCAGCGCCCCAACCACGCCCCCTGGTCTCGAATATTCATTCGCACGAAATCAGGAAAGGGAGGAAATCAAAACGTTACTGAATTCCTTTCCCTGTGATACCCGACAGGCTTCCGGGTACTGCTTGATGCCTTCTTGCGACGCGAGTCTCTGAGTCAAATGGGAAGAAAGGGCACCATGCGTAGGCACGACCCCTACAGCTCACCGATGCCGGAAGTGCAATAGGTGTCATTTCGTCTGGGTGGTTTTTATTAATGCAAGCCCACCTAGTTGCATTGTTTTGTTCTGCTCAATGAACTCTTGGGAAGAAAACAGGCGCCGTAATGTTAAATACGTCACTTAACAATATTCGCCGAGTTAATTTTATTATTAACTGCTCTTTTGAGAAATTGGCGCTTGTGAAAGCAGTCATGAATGCAAGTCACGGCTGGGTGTATTAATGCGGCCGGCCTGAAATAATGAGATTTCGCTCCCTTATTACAATGCAAGGGCTGATTGCACAAAGCTTTTCGACAGTAAGTGCTTATGGCCATTGGCTGGCTCCCCGTGCTAAAATATGTGCAACAACAAGATTGGCCGGCGTCCCTACATACGAGAAATTGGAGCTTAAGAACCCCTTTTATGAACACTAACCCAGTTTCGTACGCTGCAGAGGTTCGTAAGATGGCATGCTGAGAATTTTTGATTGCAAACCTATTATTTTTCAAACACCCCGGTTCAATTGGAGAGCTCCTGATGTTACCTTTATTCGTTTAGAATAAATTGAAACCTTTATTTGCCTCCAAGTCAGCATTGCTTTTTGTGTGGTGCCAACATACAACTTCTTTTGTTTAGAAAATTGCCGCCGAAGGCCCGGCAACTGCTCCTAAACCTTTTTTAAGGCTACGTTGACACTTGGGAAACGGCAAGCGGGCGGAAAAGCCAAAGCGGCCGGAAAATCTTTACCGCGCATGTACAAGATGTTCACATTTGTTTCGCCACTGCAGCGGAAACCACTGCCCCTTTCGCCCACATCCATCTAGTCTGCGTACGTTTGTCCGCCTAGTGGCGCTATTTAGCACACTATTTCAAGACATGCGTTGATTCATTGACCCATGAGTTAACAAAAGCCATAATTTCGCCCAACTGCGCGTGTCGTCTTTTAACTTTCGTCTACCATGGAAAATAAAGAACACATAGTTTCGACAGTTTTAGCTAGTTGCTTTTCCTAAGAATAGACAATGAGCAATGCAAAATGTTGAATTTTACAACCGGATGTTTACATGCGATTGCAGCTTCCGGTAAAGCGGAACGTCTTTCCGCTTCGCCTGGGCGAAAAAGTCAGTCCGAGACCGATTTTTTCAGCGCCTGGTTTTCTGCCAGTTTCTCCGCCTAGGCGGGCGGATTTTGTCAAGTTTTTTTCCGCTTCCGCCTGCTCCGAGACCAAGTGTGAACGCAGCCTAACCGCCACCGCCAAAACGGGCGAGTTGACGTGAGCCCCACGTGACCTCTCCCTCTCGGTGCCACACCATAGGAATCCGCTAGTAAGAACGCCCCGTGATTGGTAACATAATATGAACTAGGCGGCGCGCCTCCAATTTTACATTTTCGTGGTTTTCTGGCTGACGTTTCAACTTTCGAAAAAGAAAATAGCACCATTATCCCTACGATTGATGATTCGTTCCTATATAGAAGCCTAATCGTCTAATCTAGCTCGACCTAATATTTTCATTGATCAACATATCAGGAAAAGGAATTCAACTGAAGAACGAAAATAGTTCTAAATTAGGCCTCTGGATCCAGTCTGTAGACGCATCCATGAAACCATGCGCGTGCAATAGCATCTTGTAACAGCGACAAGCTTCGGAAAACGAGGTGAGATATAGGAAATGCAAATTAACAATGGACTTCCCATACTGCATTCGGCCACCGTTGACAGTGTGCGGGCATTTCTTGGAAGGTCCATTCGTCCGAAGCGCTATGAATACGGTTGCCTCTTCATAAATTATTACCGGCGTTTTCAGGTCTCTGCACACGAGTGTGGTTGAGCCAGAGCACGATGTGTCATAACTAAAATAAACCACTTCGTTTCAATGTGTGAAGAAAGTGTCATTATACTCAAATTATCTTCATTTACCCTAGCTAAAAATATTACGAGTTCTCATTCTCATTTTTAGGGCAAAGCAGCGAATAGCCAAGAGTTCAACGCCCACACATTTCATATGGATTAATCAGACAGCCGTTCACCTAAATACGTGGCTAACGATCAACAAAAAATAGTCGCAGTTTCGCCCAAAAGCAAAGCACCGATTGCGATTGCAAATTATTAGACAGCTATACGAAGTAAGGATAGTAGCTTTAGCGTCCGTATGAACTTGTGAACGTTCGCTTAGTAACTAAATTACCAAGCCTGCTGTCACGCGGTCAGAAGCAGACATGAACACATCTCACTCGATGACCGCAGAAACTCGCTGTCAAATACGCAGGAGTGGTGAAGCGCGGCAGCAGCAGCGAACAAATTGACCATCGTGCTGCCTCTGACTTCACAGGGGACACCACAGGGGGCATCAAGCTACACCAACACAGGAGACACCAAGCTATCAGCACTCCACAAACTCTTTCCCCGTCGCAGATCCCTTTCGAGACAGGGCCCGTTCGGCCAAGCTCAGTCGCGCCATACGCAGGCGCCGCCGGAGTAGAACTCCTCCCGGCGCTTTGCGCGCAATGGAAGACGCAACTCTTGCTCCCCGCCTTTCTCCCTTGCGTGTGCGAGATAGAGCCACCATACTCGGTTCCGCCTCGCACGATTTCGCTCGCGCATACAGCACACGGCGCGCGGCGGTGGTGTCCTCGCCTGTGGACGTTATACGGAACGTCACGGCGACGGCTACGGCGAAAATGTGCCTGGAGTGTCCATATAACTGATAAAACGAATACGAGACGCTATGGTCGCCCATACGAAAGCCTCGTTCATCGTGCTCATTGACATGACACCAAGCGCTGTTTGGATCCCACCGATGGCATCGGTTGTTGGGAACTCGGCGCTGACGCCCGTGGTTGTACCTGGGTCGCAAGCCCCAAGGGTAGCGTTGGCCTGGCGGCCTGGGGTACAACTGGAAGCATCCGAAGGTCCCGGCAAAGCATGAGTCGACTGGTAACAACAAAACAACTTGTTTATTTTAACATCGCAAAGAGTTGGCGGTCAGGTTGACCGAAGTAGAGAGACGGGAGAGCACTTTACTCAACAGAAGAAATCGGAGCCCTCCTTTTGGCGTCCGGGGGCAGCTGTTTTTATACTCTCGCAGTTGAGGGCAAGAAGGAACCCCTCAATAGACGAGCACGTGATTGTACAATGGGCTAATGGTGACGCACACTGTCGTAGCGCCGCCGGTCGGGCACAAAGACTGGGAGGAGAAGGAAACTTCGGCTCTCGTAGCGCCTCTGGTCGGGCACAATGACTGGAAGGAGAGGGTGACCCCCTGCTGTCGCATCGCCGCCGTTCGGGCACAATGGCACATACACTCACACAGGCACATGAAGACACGTGGCATCGGAACATGCCTGGAAACGCCTGGAAACGCCTGGCGGGGAGCGTTGCGGCGACGCCGAACGGGCCAAAATGTCTGCCGCCCCGCCGCAGTCGCGCCGGCAAAACCGCGCGTCGCAGGCGAAACGCAACAGCGCTTTGCTTTTTCCGATGAGATCAGTTTTTACGATCTATGCGAAGCAGGCGGTACTTTCGGTATTTGATAGCGTCTCCGATGTTTCAGGGGTCTTATCGTGCAAATATGCAAATGTCGCGCAACGTGCATGTTTCAGAGTACTTTCGCCAGTATTCTTAATAACATACTGAAGAAATGCGCGGAAGGTACATAATGTATAAGCGAACCCCAATGAATGAACGCAATACTCTTTCTTGACGTAGAGATATAAATTTTCTTGTAAACTCTGTCTTAGTGACTAAAAACATTCCTCGCACCCTACAAACGTTTATATTATATTATTATATTATTTATTTATATTAAATTACATCAACGAGGTGATGTTGTGCAATGCCGTACTTCGTAAACGTGGCCACAAAGAAAGTCTCTTCCGTCGTAGCGCCAGCGACTTCCTGCCAAAGTCTGAGTGACGTCCCATTTTTACTACAAGACTGGTCTGGTACAGTCATACCATAAACCTTTGCGACACTGCTAACCAACAGGCTTGTAATATAAATTATCCTGGTGTGCTTGTATATTTTGTGCCGTCCCTTTGAAACAGTAATCCAATTCTTCGAAGGCTTTGACCCTAACTAACGAGGACGGCCTTGTTACAGGGAAGGTTGCGTGGCGCTTCCATCGATAGGTGTTAGCAGCGCAATTTGCAGAAAGGCCATCGGTAATTAGCACGTACAGACACTTAGAACACTTAGAATATGCAGATAAGCTGGGGCTTATCTGCATATTGTGAGACAGTAGATTTCCAGTAGTACAATAAGTTGATGCTTCTAAGTGTAATCAATGACGCCAAAGAAATTTTCCTCCATGAGAGACCAGAACCGAAAGGAGGGGGTGCGTTATGTGCTGTCTATATATGATGACGTGCTTCCGTTTGCTTGTTTGTTTGTTTTCCTTTACAGCAATCTTAGAATCAATAGAGCATTTATTTCCACTTCTGCGAAAGACGCGTTCGCTCTTGTTTACTGCTCATTTGTTCTCATTGAATATTAAATAACGTAGAAAAGAAAGACCGTCATGCTAACAGCGAAACAGATTGACAACTGTTACTTCTCTATTTTCAAAAAAAAATTATTCGTCATTAGGGATATTTAGATCACGATACTCCAAACTAACGCGTCGCGGCTAGCCAAGACAACGTTCTCGGAGGCTTTAACGCTTTAAGAAAACGCGTAGCGTTCGAACGTATGCATTTACTGCGTGAAAGTGCTAGCTAGGGTAGCTAAAAAGCAATTCACTCGCATAATAAAATGGAGTCAGTTTGGCCTGCCAAGCACGAAGCCACGGCTTTAACTCCGGCCGTGCGCGCATCTTCGCGGCACACAGGGGGAGACTGATACAAAAGTAAAGAAAGAAGGAAAGAAAAGTTGGCTACCGTACGGCGTGATGAAAGCAGGGGGGGGGGGGTGTAGGAGGGAAGAAAGGAGGAAGGAGGAGAGCCATTGTGCATGCACCCGCAGATCCCCCCGACCAGGCTGCACCATTTCACTAAGGAACAACAACAAGATGGACGTCCGCTCACGTATAGATATTGTCATAAGAACTCGTATAGTCCGGTTGCGTTTACAAAGCGAGTTATGGCTTTGGAGGCCTTGCACATTCTAGAGCCTGCGGCCAAGATTCTGGGATATTTGCATTACGTGAGAGGTGTGTCGACTAACTATAAGTGGGACCCTTGTGAAATAACTTTAGCGGGCCGCCTGTGGCTGGACGGCGCGTTCACAAATGCTCATTCGTTCCTCATAAGAATGGACAGCATCGCCACATGCCTCTCCCACTCTGACGGATGTGTTGAAAATACAGAACACATTGCGTATACTCTGCATCACAGAATGTTAGAGCATAGAATGCAGGTCCTCTGACACTACACACGAGGCGTATGTGGGTGCAGATTGCAACAAAACGCCAACGATATACCAATAAGGTGCGCGTTAACGAATGTCAGCTTGTCCAAATTAATCTGGAGACGTCCGCTGCGATTGCCCTCCATAACCCACCGTACAGTTTCGGGACTTTAAACCCCACATTAAAGAAAGAAAGAAAGAAGAAAAAACTTACAATTCAGAAATTTCGCTATACATCTCACGTTTTATTGCAGTAGTGACATAGCGTTGTCACTCAAATTGCCGCAAATGTAGAAATGTAGAACCAGCGCTTAATGGAAAACGAAAAAAGAAAAACAGGAGACAAGCACCCATCCTTGTTTCCTTGGGTTGCGAGACCTTTTCTGAACTGCTCTGTTATTACTTTATGTTGCTGACAAATCGAATTCACTGGGGGTGAAAAGGCAGCCGGGCGGTTTCTCGATGTAACCTCTAGAGCTTTGAAGAATCCATTGTTATTCTGTATAGAAAAAAAGGGGGAAAGCTGGAGTGCACTAGTCCGATACAAAACAATGAGGGGGGGAGGGGGGGCGATACTTTCTACCATGTTGCTGGACTCCGTCCACTTTTTTTATATTTTCTTAGCTCGAACTGTGCTACTAATTCCCTCTCGTGCCCCCTTCCACGGCTCAAAGAGCCTAAAGGCATCAAAGGGAATGCTTGTCCCGCAAGACAATGTAGGGCACAACAGACACAACAGCAATTCAGGGGGGGGGGGCGGTGCTACGGGTACAAAACACACGTAGTTCATAATTTGTACTCTCTGGAGGATTGGCAACAACGTCAAATAGCCTGCTGCAGAACTTTAATGCAGTAGTTCTTTGGAACAATGAGCAAATTTAGTTTCCTTATTCTCGAGTCCTTACCGTTTCTCTGAGAAGCCTTCGATAACCACATTTAAACACAGGGCCTTCAGGCATTCCGGCAGCCAAACGTACTAGGAAGGGTCACATACAGTGCGGCCCTTCCCTATTACACGAGAGTTCTTGGCTAACTCGTTCACGAAAATTGGGTACAATCAGGCCGGCGCTGAAGCCTTTCCGTGGTTTCCGACGAGCTAAACGACGCTCTCGTTAAAGCAGTAACGTGACGCACTTAAACCTAGCCTCTCTTGTTTGTTGAAATGAAAATAAAAGAAAGAGACGTAGTCACCTGATAATGGTGACGGATACTCCTTTTCTCATAGCGGAAACAACAATACAAAAAATATGTAGGAAAATGAAAAGAAATTACTTGATACGGTCAGAAATCCACAGCACAGTCCTATACGCCCATGAACATAACAGCATGAAAGTCAAATTGAAGTTGCACCACAATGAGTTCGTAAACAAAGTCACAAACACACACAAACGGCAGTGACGTAGACTTCGATGACCATATAAACAGATGAGGAATTACACAGTGTTAAAATAATTCAAGCACAAAAAAATGTACAATACGTAATATACAAGCACTAATAATTACAAATAATATAATAACGTTATAGTAACATCGTGTGATTATTCAGTGCAATACCTAGTATTTGTTAAGGTTGCCTGTTTCTTCATAAAAATCCTCAAATGCGTTCAGTGCTTTTCGCAGGGCTATTTTCGATGGCCATGCATGGGCCCAGTAATTTTGCGAGTGAGAAAGGCCGGTGAGGATCAGTGGAGTGTAGCTCTTGTTCTAGCTGCCGTCTTTGCATCTCGTATAATGTCGTGGCCACATTAGCAAGCCGGGGAAGAAGCCCGTTTGAGGCGATATAGGAAATGTTTGGTGTATGCTATCCCAAGGCGCAGTCGATGAATTAGTGTCTTGGTACTTTTTAAAAGTTGTACATTCAGCTGGTATTTCAGTTGAGGGTCCACTTTCTAAAGGATTCATTCCTTAGTGTTTTCATAAACCATGTTGACATACACAAGTCTTTCTTTAGTACTCTCAATATCCGTTTTGTGTTCATTGGTGATAATGGGATGAGTTGAATTTTTGCATCTTTATGAGCCGATTTCGCCAGTGAGTCCGCTAGTTCGTTGCCTGCTATACCAGCATGTAATATCACGTCATGTTTTCTTTCATTAGCCTGAGTTAAACTGTTCAGCACTGCGTATGCTATTCGTGCGTGTGGTTCGCTGTCATGAATATCTTCAAGACATGCTAAAGTCGATAAGGAGTCCGTCCGTGCAAATGACGCACTTTGGTGGTGTCTCATACCTTTTGATAAAATGAGTGGCCTGGAGGATTGCCACTAATTACGCTATTGTTGGTGACGGCGTGTGTCCTAGTCGACAAGTGTACTCTACCTCTAAAGATGGTATAACATAAGCTGCAGTCGCACTTTCTTTGATTAAGAACCGTCCGATGTAGACGTGAATACATTCCTGGTACTTGTCAAATAGGTGAGTTAATGCTAATTGTTCTGCTGATAATGTGGAAACGTCGCTTTTATTTTTAAGCCCTTCGATTGACGTTTCTATTTTCGGCGCTTGCAGAAGCCATGGTAGCATAGGTCTGAGTGCCAAAAACGTGATCGTGGGAGTCGTGATTTATGCTCTTGAAACAAGGCGTGTATCTGCTCACCCGGACGATTCTCTATCAGACAGAGAAGGGGGTGTGCAGAATGCTGAGTAGAAATTCTGAAGAGATGTCGGCATGTTTCCAGGCTGCGGATCACCGTGAAATGCGGTTCGCGCGCTTCTGCAATGATGAGGTGACTGGACGTAGCTTGCGGGACTCCTAGGCACACACGTAAACTCCGAGCCTGCAACAGCTGTAGCCGATGGAGGGACGTCACAGATAATTTGTGCGATATAGGGACGGAGTAAGCAATCCTCTGACGCACAAGGGCTCAGTGGACGTGAAGCAGGGATGCAGTTGTTCCACCCCACTTCGTGCTTGCGATCCTGCGGAGAACACTTGTGACATAACTAATTTGCTCCTCCAGGGCGCTCAAATGATGAGTCCATCGAAGCTGGTGGTCAAATATCACGCCGAGAAAACGATGTTTCCGAACCAGCTTGATCTCATGGCCGACGTCCGTTGAAAGACCAAAATTTCTAACCTTTTTTTTTGTGTGTGTGTGAAAGGCAGAGCCACTGATTTGGCATAAGATATCTTCATGCCTCTTCCTCTTAAATAATCACCTATTGCGTTCAAAGCTTCCTGCAGCCGATGGTTGACAACGTCTAGAAACTTGTTCGATGTCCATATGCAAATGTCATCAGCATACATAGATATGTTTATGTCTGCATTAAGTACTGTTGGTAAGCCTGCTATTGCTGCATTGAAGAGAAGTGGACCTAGTACACTTCTTTGCGGAACTCCTTTGTTTATGGTGTATGCGCCGCTTTGTCCGTCATTTGTATTTATGACGGACAAAGCCTCTTATTTTCATTCCACATAGGTTCAACAATTATTTGGGACATTCCAGTGTGGAATATGCTCCACCTACTCAGAGAAAACTATGGGAAACGATGTTCAGATATTCTACTGACTTAGCGCAACATACGGGAGAACCAAATTAAGACCGTTTTAAAGAGCAATGAAAAGACCCTCCACCAAAGGAAGCGCTGACGCTCAACGACGTTCGTTTCAAATCGGTTCAAAATAACTGGAATATTTTTATGCGAAATATGCTTCACATGCTTAGTGACACATACGTACAGCGCGATCAATAGTAACAGATGCGCACGCAGTTCTCCCGTTGGAAAATGCGTAACTGAAGATAGGTGGCACCTACGCCCGAAATGCAAAACACTCGTAGGGATAGCAAGGTGTACCATTGAGCTCATCGGACAGTGTTCTAAATATACGCAAGTCCGACTCGGGCGGACGCGGTGTACTCGGGTGTGCCAAAATTTCTGGCACCCTGAAAAGCTATCACACGTCCTGTAGGACCTCTAATGCCATGGCCCAGGCGCCACTATACTGCCCGTAAAAAAGTCACGACAGTATTGTTGTATAAGTTTCAGGTTCGAGCACTAATATTGATTGGAACATGTATTATTTAGTAGTATGAATATTTGAAATAAATAATATGCGCCGTGAATGTTATGATTTATGACATTTCTTTGTGAACTAAGGTTCTCGAAAATGTTGAGAAAAATTATGCAGATCCAATGCACATCTTGGAACCTATGTGAAACGAAGCTTTCGTGAGGTGGTTAATGAAATGGTGTAGACCGTTTTATCGTCGGGGAGCAACGTAGCCTCGAGCCAGAGCGCTGGGCCGCTCGCCTCCTCGCACTGGTTGGCGCGGATTGCCGTGTTACCCAGCGGTGGCTTCGAACGGTAGTGGTGCGATTGCGAATTGGTGCAATGCTAGCGTGTTCCGTCTATGATCGCTGCGGTGTGAGATGGCTCAAGGTCAACTGGGTACCACTGTGTCTTATTTAGCCGCAAAAATAACTTATGAAGCGAATGTGAAGTACTGCTGTAGCCGCGGCGACTCCGTGGACTCCGCCGCTGCGATTGCAAATGAGCGTAGGCCTTTGGATTGCCAGCGCATGCAAAAAGGACTTGACACCATCATCTTCGTCACGTGTAGGTTGAGAAGATTTTCGTTTCCAACTCAGCACCCATGATAAAAATGGGATATGAACAAAAGGTGCGTATTCGAGGGAGGCAATAAGTGCGGATAGACGTAGTCAACCATTCTTTAATGCACGCACCTTGTTCCTCTGTTGTAAGAATATTTTGTTTTGCAATCAACTTTCTTGTAAAAGTTGATCGGGGACGTATAATTGAAACCGTACGAGCAGACGAAGAAAATGAAGGTGTTTTTTTTTGTTTTAAAGCGAAGATTTATTTGGCCGCTTCCTCTCCTTTGCTCTGCTGCTGCTCTTTCCTTGCACGCCGCGCCGGGGCAGAGGGGCGGGGTGTTCAGAGCGTGTATGTACATAGCAGGAGCGTGGCAGAGAGGAAAGCCGACGCGAGAAACTCGTTTGAACCTTCTAATTGGTTGGCATTTGCACAATGCCCTTTGACGCATCCTCGGAGACGCCAAAATGCCTTCTTAAGCTCCCTGGGAGACGCTACCATGCCCTCTGGATGTCTTAATTAGGCGTGACCCTCCCCTCCCCGCCGCGCTTGCCTCCATGCTCACGCACAAAAGCAACGACAGTCCAGGGAGAAGGTGAGGAGAATGTTACAGAGCGAGTAGATAGAGAGGAAGCAGGATATGTGTACGACCGGATCCCGTAACGGCGCCGTCAGGAAATGGGGGATTAACCTTACTCGTCTGCGCGCGGGGTAGTTCAGCTAACATTACACGGGAGAAAGAAAATACGTCTTCAGAAAGCATTGCTCATTTGAGTTTTCTTCATTAAAGGAATGAGTGAATTAATGACACGTCTCTCTGAGTTCTGTGTACTACATGGACAAACAAAGTGGTGCAAGGCAAGGTAACGTTTAACATCACATCACGACTGTAGTATGACGTCAACATCCCCGTCAAATACCGTCAATGAACGCTGAGAGCACAAATAGCTTCGCTTACATCGATTTCCGCTGTGCGCGGGGTCTGCATATCTTTTTTATTCTGCAACCAAAGCCATACCTACCGTGCTCCAGCCGCTCCTAGTTCACATGGGCTCTCCCATGCTTTCAAATTTTGCCGCCAAGCTGTCGGACCCACGCCTTGCATCCTGTGCTGGATTACTTCGTAAAATAAAGTTGCAGTTGATAGAGAGAGTATTTAATTTTTCAGCTCTCTCGCGTCGATGAGGTTGGCTTGCTCAGGCATCACGTGATACCTAAGAGTGCACATATTCTTTTAGCGCTTCTCGTTCCTCCGGTTATTCGTGGCATATTCGGGGATCGCAGCCACTGTCACCACATCGTTTTGTCGATTATCTCACGCCCTTCCGCTGGAGTTATATTAGAGCGCAGAAAGAACAGCTCTTCAAGACGGGACACAAGGCAGGAAGCACATGCACACACTGCGCAGTGCGGTTCCTTCCTTGTGTCCCGTCTTGAGGCACTGTGTTTCCTGTGATAATAATAATGCGATAACCATCTAGCCCGTCAGTCAATCCTTGCAAGTTATATTACAGTTCTCTATGTTGAGAAGCATGATGGTTCACGTGCGAGGTAAACAATGCTTAGAAAGCCGTACCGCGAAACCTTTAGGAGCACTAAAGCTAGCAAACCGTGCTTTCTCAGAGCTTCGCTAATTTGAACGATGGAACAGACATCAACAGAACAACAGAAACTAAACAAATAATACCCGACGATGTGAACGAAAGGAAAGTACAAGCGATAGTTGTGACCTTAAAGAGATGTGGGTAGCGTGGTAACACGAACAAAAAAAAAAAAAGCGAACGATGCCTCTGTGTGACCACCTGGAGACGGCGGCATGCACGAAGCTGGTTCTCCTTTACTTTCATGTTAAGGGCTCACAACATTTGAACCTATGGGTCTCCTTTCCGTTGACTATTGAGTCATCGGCCTTCATAGAATATTGATGATGCTTCCTTTCATTTTCCCCTTAAGCGACGTCATTCAAAATCAGTATTCAACCTATGTGTTGTTGTTGTTGTTGTTGTTGTTGTTTTTGTTGTTGTTTTTGTTGTTGTTGTTGTTGTTGTCGTCGTCGTCGTCGTCGTCGTCGTCTCAAAACATCACAGGTCAGCGTCTCGACCTTATTCACTGCTTCCACTTCTTCACTGCCAATACAGCCTATTGTCAAACTCGCGTTTGGCGTTCGCCAGTCTGTGCCAATTATACCGTGTGATCAGAGTCCAAAGTGTAATACACTGTATCTGATCATTACGCGGCTCCATTGGCTATGGTGTTGGGCTGCTGAGCACGAGGTCGCGGGATCGAATCCCGGCCACGGCGGCCGCATTTCGATGGGGGCGAAATGCGAAAACACCCGTGTGCTTAGATTTAGGTGCACGTTAAAGAACCCCAGGTGGTCAAAATTTCCGGAGTCCTCCACTACGGCGTGCCTCATAATCAGAAAGTGGTTTTGGCACGTAAAACCCCAAATATTATTATATTATTATTACGCGGCTCCATGTCCTTACCGTTTCAACAACGCGCTTTCAAACAGTTGAATTTCTTCCTTTGCTCCGTATTTCGCCGTCATTTCCTCTGCACAACGCATTTTTTCTATGATCATTTATCAATCCGTCGACCACACCCCATTGGTGACTCTTGGGAAGTGCGCTAAACGAGTGGAAGCCAGAAAGAAAAAGATGGAGGGGCTCTGCAATGAATCCTGAAGAGGGAACGCCTACCGATGCGGCCCAGTATGCTGCCCCTGATGGGAATGATGAGAAAATAGCATGAGATGCAGGCACGTGACACAACACGCGACATTCAAGACCAATTAAACTCAAGTTACGTCTGGCGTCCTCCGGACAGCACATCAAACTGTTGGTCCAGACACCACGCTTCGAACGCTACGCGATACAAAACGCAAAAGCTGATCACTAGAGAAAGGTTTCGGGAATTTCTTTGTAGACTTTTGTGCTGAGCCCTGCAATGCAATCGCTGTAAACTGCCAGCTACTCTGCAGTAAGAGGCCTTCTACTCCACAGCAACGCCATGCTGCGTACCAAATGCTTAGAGGAGGTGATATCGAGCGCGCAATCGCCACATAGCTAGGGAATAACCAGCAGCATGTAAGATTAGAGCCATTGCAGCGCTCTTGATGTGCCGCGCTCCGCTACAAGTTCGACTGCAAGAAGTTTAAAAAATAGAGCACTAAAACAGGTCGCGGTAAACCGTGCATGGACAGACCAACCTAGAGCCAACAATCGCATCACCTCACCACTTTACTACTACTCAATTGCCCTATGTATGTTGTTTAGGGCGAACAAATACCCAGTCGACTGTTTGCTTAGTCCAAGAGGAAAGCATTGGACCAACGCAGCACACTTACCTGTGTGCAAGGCGACACAATGATTCCCTAGTGTTGACCGTGGACGTAAACTTTCATTAACATGCGCGGGTGTCGAGGGACCCAGGTTGGATGCCAAATGCAAGACGACCTCCGCCGCCGAACCAGGAACAGCCGCTCTCGTGTTGCTATTTTTCCTGCGTCTTCCGCAACCTGCGCAAAGAACGCGTCAGCATGTTAGCATAGAAACAGCGGAAATTCAGTGGCCATAAAACGAAGTTCCTAAGACTCCTCTCGGTAACACGGCGAGCCCCTGCGTTGTACGAACGCCTCTAATTGACTCGCTTTCTTTCTTCGATGAAAGAACAAGGTCGTCTAGGAGAAAGAAAAGAAGGAGGCAGATGACGGGCTCTGCTAAGTGAACACAAGCTTTCATTAGTCGAGAACGACAGCCAGCTCACCGTATTCTGCTTGGTGATGCAGACTGGCCGTCTGGAAGCCCTTCGTAGTTTGCATGCGCGGCCAAGCGAAAGTCCACTATGTCCTTGGGGGCTCCCTATGGCAGAAGCGACGACGTGGGTAGAACAACTAAACTTGGTTGTTAAACTGTTTTAGCTTTGCTTTACTCTATAACGCTTATAATTTGTTGCTGCTTTTCATTTTCTGGAAGTCTCCTGTACGTTCTTTGTGAGAATGACGGAACCGGGTGATGCTGCCGTCAACTCGCGTTATCTCTTTCCCATGCCTGTTTATACGAGGATTGTGTTGACGTGGTTTGCCAGGTGAACCGCTTCGGTATAATTTTCGCGCCTGATTGCGTTCTTCCGCGTCAGCAATGTGTGTCGGTGTGAGTTAACTCATTGATCTACTCGCAGAAATGTGAGCCCAATTCGCGAATGCACTTTGTACAATATAGGCGGCCATTCTGGACAACCTGCTTTGCACGTGCCTGAGGAAACCATATATCCTCACGTTGCTCAGAAGCCTGTTCACTTAAACCAAGAATGACTGTGTAGTGGCAAGCTGTAGGAAGTCAGCAGTAAATGCATCCTTTGAACTCTTGAGGGTCATGGCTGACTTCGTTAATAAACCTAGTAATGGGGCAGCGGTGGACGACGCTGTGGCTCTACGCTAGTGTGATTTCAAATGCTACTGCGATTTCTAATGCATTCCCGTCTTACAAGTACGCATGTATTTTACGAGAAACATGACTGTGGCAAAACTATAGTGCAAATTGAATGCTACCAATGTGATGCATTTTTTTCGTAAATCAATGCAATAGGCTGCCCTGACTTGAAAGAACCTTCAATTATAAACATCAACGGGGTCAGCTAACCTAAAACAGAAGTTGACAGACAGTTTCGAGAGACCTTGTAATTGCAGACGACGCAAATAGGATCATCATTATTATCACGAATGTAAACGTCTGCCTGAAGAAAAAAATTTGTCGAAACCATGCCAATCACTCATATTGCCTGGTCTCCTTTTGCAACTATAACATTCACTTTCTTTATTTGCACAAATTTAGAGCGGTGACGCAATGTTTCGTTTTCCTCTTATATTGAATGTTACCAGTGCTTTAATGGGCTACAGTGCGGCATATTACATTTCCCTATGTCACAAATACCACTAGCAAATAATTAAGATATTGCAATAATGTCTTGGTTCCTGTTTCGAATTTTTTTCCCCATCAAAAACCCCCACGTGGCCAAAATCCAATAATCCCATATGAATATGTGGTAATTCCAGATAAATACTCTCATGTTCGCAATACCATGTGGGACACAATGCCAAAAACGGTATTTGACACACAAGCCCCATACCCAGTACTATTACATATCGTAATCACTTATAAAAATCCGTATGTTGAGATACATTGTATGGCTCATGCTTCATGTAATAAATGAAACAAACACGCTATATGCAATTTAGGAACATACGGGTTTCTACAAACGATTTTGATGTGTTCATATTGTTTTCAAAATCTCACCTCCACTAAAATGTTACGGGGAGAAGAGAGGTTTAAAAATATTTGCAGGCTATTTAAAACGCGTTCAATAGAATGCAAGATGGAAGGCAGCACGCGTAAAATCAGCGAGGTTCGTCATCTTCCATACTCTCCGCATCTTCGTCTCTGCAAATATTTCGAAACAATAAATTTGATATGGCAAACCAGTTCTGCGTAAGATTGCAACATGAAAGTTCATGAAAAAGAAAAATTGTCACCCACACGACTGTTGCACGATGCTACAAAGGAAGCCCTTGCAGATTTCGAAGAAAGCAACCTTCAGTGCATCAGGGACCAAGACGAATATTTCTTCAGCTGTTATGCATTCCTTCTGAGAAACCCTTATGGCACTTCTTTGTAGCTTCCACCTAGTATCAGGTGGATGACAATTTTTCCCTTTCATATTGAATATAGTGGTAATGTGGCATACTGATTTTTTTTTAATAGAGCTACATAGAAATTCTTATATCAAATTCTCATGCGCTGATACCAGACTGTTGAATATGAGGCATTTGGATTTTTATCAGTAGAGTTGTCTTGTGTTTATTATATTCTGTATTATCTCTTTGATGACGAACTCAGGCGCGACATGACACGCAGTAACTTACGATCGGAACCCTTGGGAATCACGTGCTGTTTTCGTTTTGTTGTCAGCATTGTAGATGACTCCGTTTCCACTCCACGATTTCAGTGTATAAAGAAACCCCAGCTTAGCGAAGGCACTTACTCTTACGTCATTCCTCAAGATCACTTTGTGACACGTAAGGCCGTTCATCTGGAGGCACCAGCTCATTTACTTTGTATGACAGCTGCATGACGAAAGAGTATCACTGCCAACCCATTCGCCTGTATCATGCGTTCGCTTTTACTTTTTATAATTTTCTTTTATTGCATCGCGAGTTCTGATGTGCAATATCGTGTGTTCTTTGTAACATACAAAATTTCTAAAAGCTCACTGTGGCATATAGTACAATTCTAGCAGTTTAGCTCGATTGCTCGAAGAGGCGGCAAATGCTTGCAGATTAAATGTGAATGTGTATTTGAAGAGACAGAATTTATATATATATATATATATATATATATATATATATATATATATATATATATATATATATATATATATAGGTTTATTGATTACTACACAGCACATATCGTAATTTACGAAGTGTACTCCATTAATCAACAAGGCACATACACTTTAATCTAGTTCTGAGACTAATACCAGTTTCGGGATGCTTGCGGTAAAAAATGCATGGTTGTTCCACTTAGATTTACAACAAAAGCATCGTTTCATCCATTGAACCTCAAATGTTACTTGAAAGCCGATCTATTGCGTAACCCACTTCGGGAATGAATACGTAAAACTTCGTGCCAGCCCCGTAATTCTCTCCAAGTGGATACACCTGCAGAACTCACCAGCTCAAATGAAGAAATCTCAATATGCGCCATAAAGTAATTAGATAAAACCTACTTATTATTATTTTAGTATTTAGACCAGAATGAATTTTAATTTTCTCATTTATGTATGCCTCTACGCGTAATCTAGCTCAAGAACTAGAATTGTGCTGTCTATCACAGGCGATTTTTAATAGTCCGCATAATTTAAATAGCACCCCGTACGCATGTTATATATGATCCGAATGCTTCAACAAACTGCATTAAAATATTAAAGATAAAAGCAGGGGAAATTTAGGGGGAGGGGTGGGGGGGGGGGGGGTTGGAGCCAATGAAAAAAAAAGCTTTACCATTTGCGCTAGCCTCAGCATCATGGCGAACACATAAGATGCATGCACCTTCACCCGACTGAAAATTACCTAAAATAAGCTGCGCGGTAGAAATAACAGTGAGACAAGTGCACAGGGAGTGTGCCCTTGAAGAAGGGTCGCACTGTTTCGTCAGCGGTGAAGGTTATGCGCCAGCGCAGTATTTGCAACCGTTGCAGCGCGTTACCGAGTTCATCTAATATTCAAGGCGCACGCGCGACAGCATACAATTTTTAGCGTTACCGAAAATATTGCAAGGGTAGCGAACGCCCTGCATTTATCACAAGAAAGCTCCCTAGTTGGTCGCCATTCGCAAAAGAGGAGCACAGAAGGGCGCCGTACAAGCAGTAAGACCAAAAAAAAAATAAAAAATAAAACGTGACGGATAACTTTTTGGAACAGAGCTCAACATTTGTCGACCATATATAATGAAGGTCTCTGCAGGCGCCACAGTTTCAAGACCACGAATTTTTGCTCTAACTTTAGGAACGCGCAAAAAATAGAGGCAGAAAGAAAAATCACGCGACCGCTTTGAAACCTTTTGTCACGAATGCCACGGCCCTTGAGAATATTTCAACCTACGTCACTAAAAGTACTGTAGAAAAAAATCTGTGCGGCACTTCTTTCGGTCTCGTGTCTGGAAAACGCATACAGCTTGGTGACCATGAGTTCGAAGACGCCTTCAAAAGTTTCCCAAGGTTTATACAATACTGAACGCTTGTTAATTTTTGTCATCTCGGATAAAGCACACAAATTCCTCATATCTTCGAGATCTTCTTTTCCGTTGAAGAACAAGATCCTAACCGGCGTGGGCTCAGCTGAGCGTCCCTTGCATGTATTGTCCTTCAATTTTAAGATCAATCTCCTTGCCTTGTGCCATGCCTTGTTTCCGGTTAGGGACATAGTACTTGCCTCCGCGTTTAGTTTCCTGTTATGGCTTGTAGGCTTTCTATTCTTTTTTTTCTTGAGACACTCCAGCAGATACAGAAAATTTCGAACATTAGGTCAGGAGTTCAAGCATGCTGCTTGTCTTTCTTTTGTTTTACTTGCTGCACAAGCAAAAAAAAACTATTTCATTACATTTATATATGTTTCGGCTCCTCTAGGAGTAAGGCTCACTTTACTATGCTTGCAAATTGGCTGTAGAAATTGTCAATAGAAACTTCGATTGGCACTCCTCTGGCTACGAACGGCACGCCTGCAACTTGCTCTCTCATGCGTCATAGACCCCTCGCCTGAGAAAAACTTAACCCTGTCCCAGCTAGAGCATCGCCTTTCTCTGTGTTTAGCACACTATATGTGCCGCAACGTTTTTCTGTCAACTTGAGTCATTTTAGTTTCGGGCGGCTGTGCGGTGGAGAACCTGGACCGATCAGTATTTACGTTTGAAGAGAGAGAGAGAAGCCTTCATAAAAGGGCAGGGAGATGAACCATGCTGAGTCTGGTTGGCTACCCAGCGCTGGGGAAGAGTGAAAAGGGAGTGAAAGTCCAAAATGAGGAGAGAAGTTCAAATATGCACGGTCACGCATAGAGCGAATCGTTCATCATTCAGAAGTCAGTGACAGCCATGCAATATGCAGAAATTCCACAACCGGCGTAATACTTCTCAAGGAAGTGTTCATAGGCCAAAATTTGCGATAGCGATGCGGTATACTGAAATTCCATAGTTAGCCTTACTTTTCGCAAAAAAAAAAAAAGATGAAAGAGTACTCATTCAGCATGTCATGCGACGATGCACAATCTCTTTATAGATGTTTACGGCAGGCTTGCAAGGAGTATTTAAGACGCTATATTTGGAAATTGAACATGCCGTACTCAGCAGGGACACTGCACAGAATAAGACGGACAACACGTTCAGTTCTGTTCATCATTTAACCCAACACTACGTCGTCCCGTGTTAGGAAAGAATAGGATGTGTTTTCGTAATTCTTCCTTAATTGCAGGCAGGTGTGACCGTTTCAGGGCGCTACCTACAAGCGCACTATCCTTCGTACATCAGGGCTTATCACCTCTAGTTTTAACTCATATGTTGCCGCCTAACGGAAGCTTACGTTAGATTATCAGGTTTTTGTTTCGAGAAAAGCTTATATACTGGAAATACGAACCTCGCGCCAATAAGGCCCTGCTCCCGTATGCGTCAGCGCACTCAAAGCTGGTAAAAAGGGGCATCGCGAAGTTATGCCGGTCCAATTTTTTTATGCGAGTGGAAGAGAATTAGAAGGCGTGATATGATTAGGTAAGTTGCAGGTACACGGAGGTAAGTTGCAGCTGACACGAAACATGGACAACTGAAGATCACACCCAGAAGCTTTCGTTGTACCGTGTAAACAGGCTGCTGGTCCCACAATCGTAGATGGAGTTGTGGAGCCTAGACGTTAGTGGCATATACCCACTGCGGGGGATTGGCCAAGAAATGGGTAGCTCGAAATAAAGATAAGAAAACTTATACGTAAGCAAATATAAACAAAATTTGTGAACAGATAGATGAGAATTAATAGATGTTGGTAATAAAAATTCTAGGTAATGATTACATTATAATGAATAAATTATTTAACGCAATAATACAGCTAATCAAAATGATTTTTTAGAAGGCGAACGGTGTGTCTAAGGTTCTTTTTTCGCAAACTAGAATATATTTTTCAATCAAATAGCAAATGATCTATTTTTCATGGTCCCCACGAAAAGAACAGTTTGGTTATGGAACCAGAACAGCCCTGTCTGGGTGAAAATTTAGAAATGGAATTCGACAGCGTAGTCTAGTAATAGTGGCTTCAACTGTTCGCGTTTGACAGAGTGTACCGTTCTAATGGCGCGCAGAGCGCTGAAAATCTGAGTAGTTCAATAACAATGACGTTTACCATACATTCAGCATCATTTGTCGACGGAAACTAGCTCCTATGATGAAAGCTGATGCCGGTAGTATTTTAATAATCAGACCATTCAGGCACGCTTTCACCAACGAATGAGCCATTTCGTTTAGAAATAGAACCTCATTCCCTGACTCCCAGACCAACTTAATCAAAGCTAAATGATACAGCCCTAACGAGTTGAAAGCTCCCGAATCATGGGAGTCATAAGAAATAGTAAGGGAAGAGCACAAAGACAGAGTCCGTCACAAAATCCGTGGAACCTGTTGATGTATTAAATGCGAAGAATTCTTGGTGAATATTTGCCACTTTGACAATATCTATCTATCTATCTATCTATCTATCTATCTATCTATCTATCTATCTATCTATCTATCTATCTATCTATCTATCTATCTATCTATCTATCTATCTATCTATCTATCTATCTATCTATCTATCTATCTATCTATCTATCTATCTATCTATCTATCTATCTATCTATCTATCTATCTATCTATCTATCTATCTATCTATCTATCTATCTATCTATCTATCTATCTATCTATCTATCTATCTATCTATCTATCTATCTATCTATCTATCTATCTATCTATCTATCTATCTATCTATCTATCTATCTATCTATCTATCTATCTATCTATCTATCTATCTATCTATCTATCTATCTATCTATCTATCTATCTATCTATCTATCTATCTATCTATCTATCTATCTATCTATCTATTATAGCCGCCTACCTCTTAGTTTTCTCATGGCCGTTTTGTTAATTTGGTATGTACCAAAATTGGCATGAGAAGAGAGTATGACGAACATTAATGATAGGTCATGACATGAATGTCATGACATGCATATCATGTAGGTTATGAAACAGCCGCCTACGTGTTTGTGCTCTCATGGTCGTTTCGTTAACTTGGTGGACTCCCCGTACACTGCTTCGCATAACATCGATTCCCAAAGGGTGCGGGATCTGCCGGCTTTGTTTAGTTTACAGATGGCTTGAATTAAAGCTAAAAATTCTGCTAGAAAGATGGGTATGGAGTCTGGGAGGCGAAGAGAAAACGACAAGTCGAGAATAGGAGAAAACACTCCAATTCAACACTTTTGTTGGCCTTGGGAACGTCAGCGTCAGTAATGATTTTGATCGGTATGTGCAAAAACTAATTGATTATGGTAGGGCTTAAAGATGCGGAAAGTTAGTAGCATTTCGTTTTTAGGAGGAATATCATCGAACTGTACATTAATCGAATTGCTGCTACAAAAAAAGAGCGGTCATTTTATGAACTTGGACAGTTAATTGATATAGGAGAGCTCGCATAAATAATAATTCTTGAGGACTGGCATATACGTTACTTTTCTTCTGTTTTAAGAGATCGGAAACAAGCTCATCAAAGCCTGATGCGGCACGTGTAATCGCGTTCTGGTCTCATTTCTTTTTCGTTTACTTCTTTGCCATGAACCAGTGAATATGTCGTTCTCAGCCGCCGAAGGCACCCATTGTTGGCAATAAAATTAGATTTAGCACCATGGCACCATCACCAGCTCTAAATATTACCAAACACAGAAATGCAACAAAGGGTGAAAAAGAACACGAAGGATTCCCCACGCCGATGATAAACGGAGCTTTCTTTGATATTTATGAAAGGTGGTGGGACGACTTCATCTGCTTCTTCTCATCATGTGCGTAGCTCGCTGCTCGTTCAACGCACGATCTCCTCTCATTTCGTTGACTTCTTTCTGCAGAGTGCGATTCTTCTGGTGCCGACTTGCAACCTATGCAGTCGATTTCTGCTATTTTCGCCTCCCGAATTCTTTAGTTCTTGCCTTAATCGTTCTCCTTCTATATTCGGGCACCTCGCCGGTGGCGCGTACTACATGTTGACCAAGTATGCTGACGTCCCACGTGGCCTAATTTTTGTAATGGGACATATAGCCAGTGCCGCATCTCCATGCGGGGGGCCCAAGACTATCTTCATGCCACCGTCCCTCAAATAGTGTATTCGGGCGCACACCTATTTGCATGTTGGGGTTGTCGTTTGGTTTGGTTTGGTTTGGTTTGGTTTGGTGCCTACGGACACAGCTCAACCGACTACGAGGGATCGGACATGAATTGGGCGCCAGTATGTAAAAAGGCCAATATAATCAGCGTTATAAAGCAGTTATAAACCGAGGCCTCTCCTTCTTCTTTTTTTTCTTTTTGGCTCTTCTCCGCACTTTTCAGGTGCTGGCACCTGCTGTCTTGCCGATTACAAAACTTGGGTCATAGAATATCTGCCACTGTGTGTGTGTCGTGTGCTGAAAACTGGCTGCTGTTTTGGCATGATTGTCGTTCCGGGTAGAATATATACAGACCAGTACCGGATATACGGGATCATCATTTTTAAGGTTTTTACGGTTTCATTCTTTTTAATCTCCTGTGGCAGATAGCAGAATTCTAGTCCTTGAGATGGATTATGCAAAGCGTGCATTACTTGCACAAAAATCGAATCACCCATATTGAACAAAGATAAGAAATATCCCTAATTGTATAATGACCTCAGGGCACATACTGCAACTTACAAATTGCAGTCGTGAGTTCGCAAGGTATGTATGCATGCATGCATACATACATACATACATACATACATACATACATACATACATACATACATACATACATACATACATACATACATACATACATACATACATACATACATACATACATACATACATACATACATACATACGTTGCTTCTAGTGCTTTGTCCGAAGCATCAGATAAAACAACGCGATAACAGGTATTACCATTTACTTCTCTCTGTAGGAGCGCAGAAGCAGCAAGCGTAAATTCGGTAAGTGCTAGTGAAAGCATGCGATGGCGAGCCGAAGATGGCGGCTCACTCTCGCGCGCGCGACGGAGGAAAGCGGGGAGAAAGCGCACCGTTTTCCGCCGAACGCAACGCACCCGGGTAGGGGTGTGAGAAGAGGTGTTCTACTCCAGCGGCTGCTGCGTAGGGTGCGGTCGCATGCGCGGCTACGCCATACGCAGCAGCCGCTATCCACGATGGAAGCAGAGTGCGCTGAGTGCGGATAGCTTCGTGTGCGCTGTTTTTTCGCCGCTTAGTTCGTGTAGAAGCAAGAGGCAGCATGAAGGTCAATTTCCTGGCTGCTTCTGCCGCGCTTCCTCACTCCAGCGTTTTGACATAGAGTTTCCACCATGATCGAATGAGATGTGTTCCTGTTTGGTTGTGCGCGCGTGACACCATGCTTGTTAATTTAGTTACTAAGCGAATGTTTACAAGTTTATACCACCGGTAAAGCTACTATCCTTTTTTCGTATAGCTGTCTACTAAAGTTATATCACAAGAGATGTTCCTCCTTTCACTCAGAACTGCGACCACTGCGACTTTTTTATGTATAATCTGACGTATTTGTACTTTCGACCTTCCTACACAAGGACCGTTCGCACACGTCCGCATCCTTCACGTTAGCGTGTATGGGCTCCAGACGTTAAGAACAAGAAGAAGGAGAAGAAGAACCTAAAGACTCAATGCTATATCTACATCTGTTACGGCTGAACCTAACAGCTTGCCGTACCAGACATTGTGGTCCCACGTCGCTCTAAGAATAAGCCGCCTTGTGTCAATCAAGAAACCGCGCCACCGGTTATTCTGCGCCACCTGCATCCTAGTGGCTGTGACGGCACTCGTCGTGGCTGTCATCACCCTGAGCGTCTACCTCATCACTTTCGAAGACAGGCAGCGTGAATCCGCTGAAGCCAAAGGACAGCCCTTCAGCTGCCCCGACGATGCCCGGCAGATCAGCCGACATATCAACGCAAGCCTCAATCCTTGCCGCGACTTCTTCGCCTACGTTTGCTCCGACGCCATCAAGCAGGGCCTCTGGAAACGAGTCGGCTGGCCTTCAGAGCTCGAACGCGTCATGATCACGGGCAATATTCCCGAGGGCTTGGAAAGCCACGACGCCGCAACCTTCCTTAGCGCATATTGCAAGTCGTGCATCGAGACCGTCCCGCACCGCCACAAGTTCATCTCCGCCCTGGCGAACGCCATTGTTCAAGGCGCACACCATCTTCTCGCTAAGCCGGATGTCAGGAACGCCTTCGTTTACGCCACAATAATGTCGGTCAAGTACGAGCTACCTTCGCTTCTCCGTCTCGCGTACCGCGCAGCAAATTCGCGCATATTCCTTCGAACCGGTGTCAGCTGCCTTGAAAAAGCTGTGCCACCGCTGCTGCTCTGAGCGACGCCGGCATCAATCATACGCTCACGGCGGGTGAGATGGCTGAGCTCAATTTGCAGATATGCAGCCGGTATCCCGGCAAACTTACCGAGAAATGGTACGCAGCTGCAAGCGACAGCGACGCGTTTGACCGGGATGTGTGGAGCATAGACAGTTTGCGAGACGGCCTCAACGCTATCGGCTAAAGGTTGAGCAATGCGACGCGTATCTTCGTCGTCGGCGCCGGCGAGGTCCGGGCCATTCACGACGTTTTCTCCTCGGACAAAGAGTTGGTCTCCGTCGGTGCCAGGACTGGCTATTTGGTCTGGCACAGCATCGGCAGCGGGCTCTAACAGTTAGACGTTTCCCACAACGTTTCCTGGCCCCATGTATTCCAGACCTGCAACGACAGCGCCACGTGAATTCGGGAAATGTGGGAGATGTTCACGGCGGAAGTCCTCACGAGCCACGAGAAGGACCAAGTGGCCATCTCAACTTTCGCGGTCGTTAAAACGCCGTGTACTGGGACGCGAGGAGGAGTTCGCTCTTCGAAGCCAAGGAAGACGCCGAGACGCTGAAGACGTTTCTGGAAGACTTGTCCCTCCTCACCCCAATGGCGGTCAGACCTGAGTTGGTGGACATTCCGAAGCCCACCACAGATTTCGTCACGAACCTGTTGCGCGGCCGCGCGTACGACCTCGATGTTTCCAGGGCGCGCACACTAGCTCTGAACGCCGGAAAGAAGCTTGTCCCTCCACACATGTCCCTATTGGGGTCTCGCTACTTGATGCTTCCCCCTTACTTATATGCCTTTATTCGTCCCGGGTCGGATATACCAAACATGGTCGGCATAGGTTGGATACTGGCCGAAAATTTGTGGTTCGCGTTCTTATACGGCGCTCCGTGGTCGACCGCGGCGAAAGCCAACATCCGCCGGCTGCGCGAGTGCTTCACCGGCGCTCTCTTCGCAGCCCAGAAGCACTACCTCGTGGCAATCCACGCGTTCCCCTTAACCTTAGGGTTGTCGTCCGTGCTGAGCGCTGTGTCCCGTACCGACTGGAAAGTAATCAAGCAGGCTTGGAACCTTTAGAGGATGTCGCACGGGGAACTGTTCTATACACTCTGGCCGTCTATATTCGCTGTACAATGCTAGCGTCCCCTGACAACGGGGCAATACAAATTATAATACAATACAATACAATTATAAACACGCCTTTGGTGCACGTCGACGTCTTCGCGAGGCTTTACCACTGCTCGCCTGGTTCACGCATGACCACGTCTCAGAAGTGTCCTCTACGTAGCGCGCCTCATGCTTGAATGATTTCTCTGAACACGTTATGTCACCTTCGTGATAGCACGGACGTTTGTCTCCAAACGAATACCAATACAGACGTGTGAGCCATACTTTCTTGCGTTCGGATTTCAGTCAGAGTTGCTTATTTACACTGTTATACGCCAAACTATTATTTTTTTGTAATGATCATACTTTAACGCACTGTTATATGACTCAAATAAATAGCGTAAATGAAAAGATAGGAGTAACGTAATAAGTTCTAAAACATGTTGGTGCAATAACTACTAGCCTCGCCTTCTTAATAAACTTTCATTCATTGAAAAGTGAAATTTGCCTGCTGTTTTTGTTGCACGTATCAATAGCAAACGCACACAAAAATGATCGCACGGGTTTGTCGAGTTGAACACGCTAGAGCCCTTCGATATCATCCGTGCATGAATAATCTACTGTCCAGTTAAAAGGCTCCGTAATTTTTTTTTTTTTTGCGTAACTAGTCAAACGAGGGGTAGGGTCTGTGGCACTAGACAGCAGGTGAAGCCGATTTGCCCCGCGGAATCTCCCCGGCGAGTGTGAGGAAATAGAAGTACCAACTCATTCACTAGCAATCTACATTGAAGGAAGAGTTAGAACATTGCTTAAGAAGAAGCTTTACTCAGGCCCTACTCCGATGCCGCCTATTCAAGTACATGCAGAACGCAGAAACGCTTTTCTGAGGTAATCACTGGGCTGATAATAATGAAATTTGTTGCATCTGAGAGAGAAAACTAAATTGTAGTGACTCGAAGAGGCGGAATTGCGATTTAGGGCCTGAATTTACTAAAATAGTTTTTTTTTAATCGGTGATATTGAAAAGAAAAACTTGGAGGACGCTTAACCTTGGCCTTTAAGAGTGGGACGCGATAGCATTCAAAGGCCCTGACTGCTTGTCACGCTTACCAGCAACAGCAGCTTGCTTAGGGATGCCCGGAGGCGAGCGCCATCAGGATGTTCTTTGCGTGCAGCAATTGCTTCTTATAAACGATAGGAGGATGGTGGAGCAGACAGAATAAGTATCGCGTTTTTTTTTTCTCCTGTGTAGCTTGTTTTGTTTCGCCCAAATACTCTTGCACAAATGGTTTGGGGGAGTCTTCCATTCATTACAGCCCAATGTGGCGGGGCATGTATCCCGAAGCCTGAATGGTACTGCACTCACATTGGCGTTGCTTCAAAGCTTTCAACGCCCTCTACATGGCCTTGAGAGTTCAACTAAAAGCAATTTTAATAGAAATCTCTTGCTATCTAAGCAAACGCTCTTCGCCCCTGTGGTTTATGCGCTTTGCCAGAAATGATTTTTGCTAATTTCAACCGGGAGTACATATTTGAAAAAAAAAATTGTTCATCTTTTTTTTTGCATTTTGCGATTATCATTCATTTGCTTCATAGAAGCTTAAAGGAGAATTGTAGTCGAAGGCAACTCCATTTTGTTTGGTACTGCTAATTCCCCATATCTGTTTTAAAATATTCATAACCATATCTCACACGGACAAGAACATGCGATCGTATTACACAACTCATTAATACATTCACGCGCACTAAAGAACACTCGTCGTATACCTCGCTGCACTGGTACATCAGATACTGCGCGTAGAGGTCTTGGCAAAATATGGCACACGCTTCCTGTTTGGCATTGAACAGAAGTCCCCACCATGGAAAGGAAGTAAACGAAGAAGAAGAGATCCTGTTCCAAAGGTAAGCAGATTTGGTGCGTCCACGTTGATTTCGACGAACGCATTAAGCGTGCTCGACACAGACGGCTGTATGCAGCGTTGGTGGCTCTCGTTATAGCTACGGTAAGCAACAGGGTAGAGCATGCCATTCCCTTGCATATCCTAAAGAGCATGAATTTTCCTCCGTATATTACAAATTGCATTTATGAATTACCAAGAGAGAGAAAATTATATTGCTCTCAAGGCGGCGTTCCGACGTCAAAATATAATCAGTCTAGAGGATGTCTACAGGGTTCCGCACTTTCTCATATTTTGTTTAACACTGTAATGCTTTCAACTCATAATTCCTAACTCACTGTATCGAAACAGGTTCCCACTATCCCTCAAGCGAAAAGTGTATAACAGCTGAGCCTGACCAGTACTCACCTACGGGGCAGAAACCTGGAGGCTTACGAAAAGGGCTCTACTTAAACTGAGGGCGACGCAACGAGCTATGGAAAGAAAAATGATGGGTGTAACGTTAAGGGGGTGGCGGGGGATAAAAATAGAGCAGATTCAATGAGAGAACAAACACGAGTCAATGCCATCTTAGTTGAATCAAGAAAAAGAAATGGGAATGGGCGGGGCACGTAATGAGGAAGAAAGATAACCAATGGTCATTAAGGATTACGGACTGAATTTCAACAGAAGGGAAGCGTAGAGGGGGGCGGCAGAAAGTTAAGTGGGCGGATGAGACTAAGAAGTTACCTGCATGTGAATGTCTCCCTCCAATACCATCAAGGAATAATCCCTCAGAGTGAGTTTATTGATTATCTAGGCGTTATATACGATCCAAATTCTAGCTGGCGCCACCACATCAATCATGTTACGTCCAAGGCAGCGCGCACTGCTGGCATGACTCGCAAACTAGGTTACCGCCAATCTGGGCTACGCAGGCCATTATTGATATTGCAGTATTCTCCGCTGTTGTCACTACAGAGAATACTACAGTCATATTTATCATTACTTGAAAGTTGGCTTGAGGGTCTTATGTCATTAAATGTTAGCAAGAGTGCGGTACTTGTATTTCCCTTAACTATACCTGTTAATGTCTCCCTCCAATACTATCAAGGAATAAGCCCTCAGCGTGACTTTTTTAAGTATCTAGGTGTTATAATATATATCATTCCAAATTCTAGCTGGCACAACCACATCGAACGCGTTACGTCCAAGGCAGCGCGCACTGTTGGCATGACTCGCAAACACACTTCATCCTCGGACAGTAGTGTTTTGAATGAACTAGAAAACATTAATCTTTGGACCTTACGTCTGGTGCGCTTGGTATGGGTACCAGGTCGCCGTTGTTTGTTTGTATATAAATTGGCCGACGCACTTGCGAATACAGCCCAAGATGGACCAGTCATGCATGTTCTGCCGACTTCTGCTTACATCACCGCGGCTAGATTTCGAAAATTATCTCGTTTGAAAGGCTCAGCAAAACAGACATTCCAAATAACACACTTAAACCATTTGCTTTACCCTTGGGACAATCAATGGTGTCCCACACGTAACTTGGAAAGCTCTCTCACAAAATGACGACTCCGTATTCCATCCCTAATTTTTTATCTACACAGACCTGGTCCATGACGCTGTCCCGTCTATGTCATTGCTGCAATGAACCTGAAACCATTGATCATTTTTTACTAACCTGCCACTGATTCGTAATCCAGAGAAAGAAATACATTAAAGTTTCATTCCGAAAATTAGGCCTTGCTATAAACAGTGAAAACATTCTCTCCTTTGGAGCATCTACATTGGGCTTTAGCTACAGGAGCGTATGCAGGGTCTTATGCGAGTTCCTTGGTGACACAAGGAGAACGCCTAGTTAATTTCCCGACTTATTATTTAATATTTTACAAAATTTCCATTCATGTTAAGTTACTGATTTATTATTCACTATTTTACAAATTCCAAATAAATTGAATAAAATTTATTACCTTCAAGCTTGCTCTCCTTTCGAAAACACACGTTTTCCTGTAAACGTTTTTCGTTTACCTATCGGCCAATCCCCTCGGTAGTGGGTACGCGCCATGGTATAGGAAGCAAGCAAGCAAGGTAAGCAGATCGCTGTGCTCGTTTCCGATACGATGGGCGCTGCCAGTGTACTTCAGCTCTAAAGCGACAATAATGCGCTGAAGCGGCGTTATTCGAGTGATACACGTTCACTGCTTAACTCGTGCTTGTCATGAAGCTTAATGGTAGCGCCGGTCATATACTTGCATGAGACAAAATTACACACTGGTTCTGTATCTTCACAGGCTCAAGACTGACTCGCACAGAGCAAATAATAATTGGTACGTTGCCTTTAGGCCCCACCTTACGACTAATTACTCCAGCTAACATAACTACGGCGTCAGGTGCTGCTTCCTGTATAATATTCTGGTCTGGGTAGGCAACGATGCTATGTCTAACGAGAGGATGGTGAACATGGCATCCCCGACTTGTTCAGGTGTGTTACGCTCTTCTTTTTTTCTCAGTTACATTCTCAGCGATGGATGAACACCCCGACGAATCTCAGTCGCAGGAATTTTCCGTCGCATCGCCCGCGGAGGTAAGAAATGTTCATTTTGTCTTTAACCTGCTTTTAACATGCTACCTGCGTAACTGCTGATGCGCGCTTTAATGACTGTACAAATGGAAGCAAAAAAAAAGATGCATTCTTACGCGAAAAACATTGCTTTACCTTTCCCCCATGCCTATTTGGCTTGGCGCACTCGACAAGAATGTGTGTTTCTTGCAGTCAATGTTCAATAAGCTATAATTTCCACGACTCTAATCAGTAACACAAGCAAACTTTCAAAAATAATCTCAAATTTATTATCTAGAAGATGACCTTAACATCTTTTTTTTATTTAGAATGAATGATTCAGCCATAGAATTAACAAAGTGAGGTATATCCATCAAAAATTTTTAGATACTTATACAGTAATTGGAAGGAATACTCTGCAGAGAAAATTCTTTTTATGGTATAGTGACGTATCAGCTATTTTTCATGCCATTGTTTATAGCTTCCAAAGAATGAAACCTGTTGTGGGGCAAATATTGCAAAAGAAGACTGTAAGAGTTGAACGCACATGTGTATAACTCTTGCAGAAGGGCATTATACACAAAGCGCGTTTGCATTGCACATACGTTGCGGTAGCTGCTAGGCCAGACATAGCTTGAAGGCGAAGGTTTCTTTGCCTCTTCCATCGATTTTCTCACTGCTGCTGCTCTTCTGCATGCAAAATAAAGGGGTGGTTCAGAGCGTGCATATACATAGAAGGAGCGTGGCAGAGAGGAAAGACAAGGCGAGAAACTCGTTAGGACCTTTCCATTGCGTCACATGCGCACAACGCTCTTTGGAGCTGCCCGAACTTCGGCATAGTAGCCGTTTGATAGCTGTAATTATCCGTCACCCCCTGCAAAAGCATTGGAGAAACTGCAGCGTTTAACTTTTTTACAAACGAGCAAGACCAGACGGAGGAGGAGGGAGAGAATGGGTAGAACCAAATATTCAGCCTTGCCACTCTTGGCTCACAGTTTCCATACGGAGAGGGGAGGGGGAAGGCGAGCGAGGAATGAAAATGTGACCTGGAAAGCAAGGAAAGACGACAGCGGTTGCGGGCAAACTGGTACGTTTCTACTATTTCTGAAAAGTGAACATCGTGCAAATTACACAACTGACGAAGGACCTGCAGTCGCAAAAGGCACCGTAGGATTTAGGCGACCCTATGGAAGCGGTCGCACGTGAAATCAAGACTTGTGCCCGCCGCGGGAGGTTTGTGGCTATGGCATCCCGACCGCGGCAGCTGTCTTTCGACGGGAGCGGAGTACAAAAACGCTAGTACACTTACGTTTAGGTTCACGTTGAAGAAGGCTGTGGTGATGAAGAATTGGCGATCATTGGCCAAGTCAAGGTGAAAATAACACAGAGAGACGTTTTGGGTCCCCTACGGGTTCTTTGATCACACTAAGAAAAGTGTTATTCTAGTGTTATTCTTGTTTGTCGTGTTATTGTTGTGTTACCTAGTGTTATTCCGCAGTTCTTTTAGTGTGATCAAGAAACCCGTACGGGTCTCGAAACGTCTTTGCGTGTTATTTTCCCTTTGATTCGACCAGTGACCACACTTTCTTATCATCATGTTACCTGACCAGGCGAACTTTCGTCGAAGTCTTGACTGTAACACAAAATTAATCCGGAGTTCGCAACTAAAACTTGCCTCGTAATCATATTGTGGTTTTGGCACGTAGAGCCCCATAATCCAATTCAAATTTAATACTTCTGCCACGATGCGCCACGTGAGGCAGCGACAATGCTCAACCCTCTCAGAGGTTATAAAATATGGCGCACAACAACGCCTCTAACAAACACGTCTCCCTGTGTGTTCTGTGTACTGCACAGACACACAGCAGTGGTGCACGCAGGGTAACGCTTAACATCAACTCAGTACTTTCGCACTGGACTAAACACTGAATAAATTAAACATTCGTCTTCGACATCGCCGCTAATTATCGTCGATCAAGGCAAACGGCAGAGAAAGTATCGGTCACACTGATGCCGGCGATGCACGGGACCCACATAACTTTTACAAAAGAGTTGCACAGCTTTGCAATGACAGCATCACGGGTACCACCGTAATCCTGTTTAATTTTAGACGGTAGCTGTTCTACCAGTCTCGCAATTGGCTGGCGTTCTTTTTTTTTGTCACTAGTCCGAAACAGTTGACAAATATACCAATCTTAAACTGCTGCCCAAGGCGGAACGCAGTTACGACACTACGTCAGTGGACATGTGTAAAAAAATTATGTAAGCTGTCTTCCCATTCTACAGCCGTTGGTATAGCTTCCCCGAAGCGCTCGAGAGAAATGTCATCTGTCATTTCCGCACCAATTAAGTCACTGAGCTTTGAACCATTCGTACGACGCTGCCGTGTTTCGCACACAAAACGCTCCCTCGTCGTACCCAGGCGCCGAGCCAAAGGCAGCGTAGCCCGGACGAACGCAGGGACAGACGGGTCGAGGCAGAAGACGTCACCGAAGATCAAGAATACCTGCTAGACGTCGACGCGAGCTCGAAGCGACCGCGCCATGAAAGAGCATATAGCCCCGTCGCTCAGGGCTACGACGAAGGCCGCGATGGAAGCCCTATGCCGGCTGGAGTGTGCATGGATATCGTGGAGAGGCAAAGAGACACCACCCCGGATGACGGAGAAGGTGAGATCGCGATAACAATAAGAAAGAAAAAGAACAGAGGAAACAGTGGGACGAAGAATCTTGCAACAACCCGCTCGTCAAGAGAAACTAATGGGAATGAATGCTGCACTAACGCCATTCACGCGGTGGTCTTTTTTTTCTCTCTCTATCTCTCTCTTTCTTTTTTCTTGTTGCTATGGCGCCAACTCGTTTGGCTCACCGCTGTCAGTTCAGTGACGAGTATCTTTACTTACAATATATATGTAGTTCATTCTAGAACTGCCGAACAGGCGCGATAATGTTAGTTCATGTGGTACCTGATTATAGCTGCACGTGCAAAAGGGAACACTCAAGTCCTGCAACATATAGAATATATATATATATATATATATATATATGCATGCCCAGGTGTAAGAAGTCCCTCCAAATGAGCGCCAATTTGCTTTTTCTCATCACTTCTCCGCCGGGTGAACACCTGCGCATAAAGTCACGAATAATTAAGTCACAAGTTACAAGTCATAAAGTTACAAGTCATACAGACCTTTGGCGTTGTGTCTAGTAGAGGTCGCGTATCTATTAAACGCTTCGTAATACCTACGATATTGCGATGCCTAATAGCAGCGCTAAATAGTTCCTCCTTACCACGAATACCTATATACATATCGACATATCTATATAGCTACGTGACTCAATACAACAGCGTGGTCACAGCGCAAACTGACATGGTCTCGCTGTCGCCACGTAACGCGGCGTTTAAAATATCTTTCCTTTTTCTAATTCACCGTTTTGTTATATTTCTCGTAGAAACGCGCGCAACCAGGGCATCCGAGACCCGCGACGAGGGCGACCAAATCCCCGCAGCGATTTCGGAAGCTCGAGACTTGCCGAGGAGTCGAGAGCCGAAGAAGACTGCGGCGACAAAGGACGTCCGCGCAAGAGCGCCTGCGCCCTGGGCGCCGAAGCACGAGTTTTCGACGAGCTCGTCAAGTTCGCAGCCGGGGCCGGTAGACCTGCCATCGATACGGAAGCGGCAACCTGCGGCCAGGGTCAGTTTGCCCATCTACTTGTAGAAAAGCGCGTCGACTTTCTCAGTTGCAGCAGGGATAACATGTACGAAGGAGGGATCGCGTTCAAGTTGCTGTTCCGAACTCTACACACTTCGCTCCGTTTTAGAATAATGGTCGCTCTGGATTGTTGAACCGAGAATCCGGCACACGCCGGTTCGAAGCGCGATGGTGCGAACGAAACGTACCCCCGCGTTCAACGTGGGGGCTTAGACCCGGTGCCCGTGGTCTTAGGAAGCCCAATACGGCACGGCGTCGTTGACATGCGTTAAAGAATGCTCTTTAATAAGTGCCACTCACTCGAACCGTGTCTAGTCCTCCCGTTTATCGCATGTTGGCGCCGCCGTACGCAGTCTTGGGGCTCCTTAGAACAAGGGCGCCGTGTGGCAGTTCGCACTGAACGCAACTGTACATGTTCCATATACGCTGGGCCTTCCTATACCACGTCTAAACGTTGTTCGTTCATTCTCGACCACCGGAGCCCGCTACGTCTTTTCCACTGCGGCATCAGTATAGTTTGAAGCATAGTATAACTTTTTTTTCCCCTGAATACACGATTGACTGGTTTTTTTACAAACAGTGCCAATGGGTCCACGTACGTGCAATGCCCATCGAAACAGACTGCGCGCCGAAAATGAAAATTACCGGCATATCAATTTTGCACCGTGAGAGAAAACCAACGCGATGAACGGGACGAAGCAGGCTGTATACACGCATACACCGCTGTGTTTATCTTCTCTCCACTCTCATCTCCTCTTTATGTTCTGTTAATCGTATTTCCGAGCTCTGCTAGCCCGAAACAAATGCAGGAAAACAAACTTTCTATGGGAAATGTTCCCCATGTTCTTCGCATTTCCTCGTGAACAGCGGCTCCGTACGACCAAATATGACATACAAACCCTCTACAGACACTTGGCTTGATCAGTCACTCGAATGTAGGTTGATTAATTAGCTTACGAAACGTTTACGCTTCTTTTAACTTCCGCGGTTAAAGGCGTAAAATTGCGCGGTTTTCTTTCCGCAAACAGTAGTGCCACGGGCAACCGCGCAAGCTTTGAAATGAATCTCTCGCTGCGTTTCCAGTCCGAAAGACCGGTGGAACGTCGCAAGAGTAGTAAAGCCAGCGTGGGCGGGACGTCTACGTCCTCGGGCCGTCTGAAAGCTTCGACCGTGAGCGCGTCGAGGAGTAGGAGCCATGTGTCGCGAGCGAGTTACAAGGCGATACGATCCGACGCGACCGCACCGCCGCATGACGGTCGACCCTCGGACACGGCGCCAGGGACGGCTGGGCCAGGACCCTCAAAGGTCAGCATGTTCATTCAAAAAAATTGCCCTCCCTAAAGAGGCACTAAGGGTTAGCTTGAGATATTCGCTTTATGCATTCGTGGTGAAAGTGCCTCGAGAGCGATGCGATGTGATATTGTGATGTGTGAGAAATGATAGTTGTTTTCTTTGTGCGCCTGGTCTTGGGCACGAAGTTTCGCTGTTGCCTCTCCTGATAAGAACAGTGAGTTGAGATGAAGTGGCTCAAAAAACGAACGCACACGACACATCTAAATGGTAAGGCTTAACAGAGCCAGGTTAGCTCCTCAATGCAAATTAGCATACTGTACTAGACAATATAACAATCCCGTATACTTAACAGAAGTTCGTCACATTGGCTGTGTTGTGGCCTTCCGGCCGACCGGCCATTCGTGATGAAAAGTCTTTCTGTACGCAGCCAGCCCTCGACGACCTGTGGCCTTAGATAAACAAAAGTGTGGCCTTTTTTTTAATATACTCAGTACAGTGGTAGCCATTCGCAGGCACTTCTGGTAGCTGACTGCGCTTGTACTAGCCAATATGGTAACGCCCGTATCAGGTGTCCCACAAATTTTAAAGAATATCTTAATTTCTATAGATGTGTGTGTGTTAGTTAATATACGTGACAATTAAGGCCGAACCGGTACGTGTAACGTTATCCGGGCGTAGTTTATTTGTTTCGCTGGTGATATCATCAATATAGCGGAATCTAATTGACACAATCTTCACGGGAACCGAAAAATAAGATGTATCATCCAAAATTCGTGTTATCTAAAGCGAGCTCCAAAAAGGTTGAAAACAGGCGTACTCGTTGACAAACTTGACAGTAACGGTTCGTGAGGCCTCGAGTGAGATTGCTCCGCATAATACGTTATGCGGAGCAGCAGTACTCGACGCCACACAGACCGCAGTGATCGCACTTTATTTAGCAACCTTCAAATAGCTCGTCAGTTTGCGCTCAGCTTTCGCCTTAGGAATGTTCATAAAAAAAAAATTACAGACGATTACGTTACTTCCTAATTCGAAATTTGAGCGCAGCAAATAAGCTGTTTCAACTTTTCGATAGATTGAGGCAAAGAAATCGAGCAACACATGTATGCGCTATCACAGAATTTTTTTTTATTTTTCACACGTATTCCTTTAACAAAGACTCCACTAGGTAAGCTTCTGCTTCGGCGGCACGCACCTCTGGATTCTGACGGCGACGGCGCTGGGCCTCTGCTCTGGCAGCTCGTTTAGCAGCAGCAGCAGCAGCAGCAGCAGACGGAGGACTTCCATCGGTCGTCTCGCTCATGGCTCAGAAAGAACTGGCAGATAATTTCGCAGTGGCGAACGGCAGCGGCAATTTCGGCTCGGGCGGTGCACATATACAGATCCGCCGCCACCGATCTGGCTCTCTGATTGCCACCGCACAGGGCGAACGGCAGCGGCAATTTCGGCTCGGGCGGTGCACATATACAGATCCGCCGCCACCGATCTGGCTCTCTGATTGCCACCGCACAGGGGTTGTATTGGAGGAGGAGCGCAGAAAGGAATTAAGTTCGAGCCGGCGCTTTGACAACCGGAGACTCGCAGGAAGAGGGGGGAGGGGGGCGGCGTGTACACCCAGCGGCAAACGATGGGGGCAGAAGCGCGCGCAGCAAGCGGACAACACGATAAAGGGAGGAGGGAAGAGATAGCAGCGACTGACTGATGCCGCTGACGCCGATAGTGAGTCAACCCCAGCTGCGGAGTTGGTTTCAGGGACAACGCCGCCGATGCCGACACAAACAATATGATACCCTCGCTTCCGCAGCGCTAAGAACCAGATCTAGCCGTGGGAAGGTGGTCACGTATTCGTCGACGTGCCGGGGCCTACGTGAAATAACCGGCGCGTCGGCAACTGAAGAGCACCCTATCCGCCACACAAGAACAGGGGGGGGGGACCCTTTCCTCCTCTTTCTGCATGGCGGCGACGGTGTTCTATGCAGTCACGTTATCTTGACTCTCTAGCGGCGTCAGCGGCATCCAGCGGTATCAGTCGGTCGCTGCTAGCGCTGGGGGGATGAAAGGGGGGCGGAGCTGGTTACGAGGCCGACGACAACGCCGACGACGACGCGAAACCCAGGAACGGACGCCAAAGAGCTGCGCTCTAAAAGTTCTGCTAGAACTTAGAAAACAGAAGCCGCTGTTTCTGAGCACCAGCTTGCTACCCGTCGGTGATTTCACGCAGCCGCATCAGCGTTTTACCGCCGGTGGCGCGCCAAGGGCGTTTTTCCTCCACTGTGGCTGAGGCTTGATCCGGAATGTTATTTAGGCAAGTACGCTGGACTATATATCTACGAGTTCTAGCAATACCAGTCAAAGCCCACTTCCTTAGTCGTATAATGCAATTTGAGTTTAAAACACGATGGCAGTGACCGTATGACAAAATTCACCGACAATTACGATACTCCTAACGCGAAATTTGAGCGCAGCTCTACACGTGTTTTCATTTCACGTGTCAATATGTTGTATTATGATTATATAGGTAGGCGGTTTAAATTAGGAAGAAAACGGTGTGAGTGGCGCAGCTGGCGCGGTCAATCTCTCTCGTGCGGCACACTGCAAACGGAGCGAAGTACGGCGCGACTGGCTCGCTAATCGAGAAATCGCGAGAGGCAGCGCGTCGGTGACGAGTGGGCGCGATTCACAGCCGCCGCCGCAAACAGACCTCCGCTCACGCAGCGCTTTGTTTTCATGCAGACGAAGCGCGCTACTGCGGCGCCATATATGGTAGCCATTGTCGCCGCACAGCCCGTCGTGCGCGGCACTACGCTTCTCGCGCTTTCGTTCCACCAACGACAAGAGCTGCCCTTCGTCGCGGGAAAATCGTGCCACCAGTGTCAGCGGGGACAAGACCCAAGGCAGCCTCACATCGAGCCTTACTCGTAGCCAATTGCCATCGCCCCCTGAAGAAGCAGCTGACGCCGCGTACGAGCGTAGACCTCCCCACCTCAGGCCACCCTGCCACCCTCCGTGCCCTCCCCCCCCCCCTTTCTCGGAAGCGCAAATGAGATCGCCTACGCGGCTGCGGATGCCAAAGCTGCCAGCAGCTTAGCGCATCGCAGGCCGTCTACCCTCCGCTCCTCCTCAGCTTTCCGCCTCTGGCTTTCACTGCAGCCTCCTCCTCCACTTTCCCCTCGTCCTCTCCTATTTCATTCCCCGATGCGCTCCGCGTTCTCTTTCAACCTTCGGGGTGCTCCTGAAACACGATTACTAGCTACGACGCCTAGGCATGTGGGAGCTCAACGCAGTAGCAAGCGCCTTAGAGCTGCGTTCTAAAAACATTACTCCTCTGGGACGTCGGCCGCGGGAAAAAGTATTATCTCGAAAAACGTATTATGCGGAATCGCATCAACAGGATTCTATTCTATATTATGTTTTGCTTTTCTTATCTACAAGCTGTCAATCTTGATTGAACTTTGTTAGGCAACGACGTTGCATTAGAAAATGTATTTTGTAACAGTTGCCTTCACCTAATTATTCTACACCTTCTTTTTTCAAGAAATGCGCTTGGATATTTGGAATGATATTTTTCTTCTAATGCGTCAGCGTTAGGAGTGTCAAAGAAGAAAAATCTGTGAAGTGTGCAACGCCGATCACCTGGCAGAGGTAGAGAGGAGACATGAGAGCTCAGAAGACCGTGTATGTGTATTGTTATATGCGCTGATCATTTTTAAGCTTTATGCAATATTCAAAAATCACCTGTTGTAGATACCATAACTTTAGTCCTTGAGCTGGATTGTTGAGAGAGGTGGGCATTGCCTGCACTAAAGACCAAAACACATATTCAGTCAATTACCAAAAATTCACAAATTAACTTATTTACCACGCGGCACATATTGTAATTTACGAATTCGAGCTGGTGAGGCTTCAAGATATATTCATTCGAAATTAATTGCATGGCTGAAATGGCTTCGGAGATTTGTGCTATCAAACTCGACATAAATAGTCACTGTTGGGCAACTTACTTTTTAACAAAACGCTCCTTTATGCATTGAAGCACAGAAGCAACTTGAATGCCCGTGTGAACACCCATGGGTGTCGTGTAACAGTTTGAAAAATATCTCGAAACTGGTATAATCGCAACTCATTTCAAGCGGATGCGTGTTGCAAATTCACAGTCCACAATTCCCATCACCAGCTACCATTCGCAAATATCAATATGTGCTGTAAACTAATCAATTTATAAGGTTACTTAGTCATTTTTGCTAATTAGTAGAATATGTCTTCTGATTTAGCGTGCTATTAATGTCCGCCTCTTTGATTAATCAAGCTCAACGACAAGAATTATGCTATCTGCCGCACGCGATTTTCAAAAATTCCGTAAAACTTCAACATGATCACCCTGTATATATTTACAGCGCAACATCTTGTATAATTTACAGTCTGCTCTGGACCACCGTCAGTTGCGCTTCGCTCCTCGAACAGGCCGGACGTGTGTCGAGGGAGCTCTCGAACACTTTGCAATGCGGTAGACAAAGTTTAAATTATGGATCCAAGACATCAAAGAGGCGCGACGTAACGCTAATGCATTCGTCCTGCATTTACTGCTAGAGCGCCCCTGAATGATAGAACTGGTGTTGTTGGGTTCGGAAAATTTAATATTCGAGTACTCCAAGACTTCTACTTTTCCGGAGCCTTGGCGCTTGTCTCGTTCGAGAAAGTATACTTCTCGCAGACCTTAGGGTAAATTGTCGCCGTCTTACTGAGCGCTTACTCCGCATGCGCCCATCGCTGTACTTGCCTGATTCCACGTTCGTTTGCCGGATTCTTGCAGAGTAAGTGCGAACACTTCTTTTCCCGAAGCACGACTGCGAATCAATTTCCTTAGCCTGAACCCCGCATTCTCAAATGATCCTTGACTCATTCGTCTATCTCCATTCCACCGAGTTGAGCAAAATACAGCCCATGCACTCAAGAAGACACTACGCTTCTAGATAATTGGAGCGAAACGTCAATGAAGCACAGTGACCACATCTGTTGAAAGACTGCGCTACAACATTATTAGTTGAGGTGGAGTGAAGACTGGGGTAACGTTCTAGAAAAAGGTGGCACGACTCCCTCTGAGAGTGCGCCATATAACACGCGAGTACCCAACGTCAAGACTTATATGTGCCACGACGTTTGGTGTCTTTCTCGCTTTACGGTCAAACCAATGATTTACACAACTTTATGTCGTCTTCATTTCTACGTTGGGAATATTCATGCTCATAATATCTAATCACCAAGAAGTGGCCAACTTCTCATACTTTTATTACGAGAGCAATTATACAGGCACTCCAGGCGCATTTCTGCCGCAGGCGTCACCGTCGCCGTCGCCGTGAGGTTCCGTATGAGTGAAAGCGTGTGAGGGTCAGCCGGCGAACGTGGTTCCATCTCGCTTGCGCGCGCCAGGAACACGGCCCGGATGCGTGCCCTCTCCTGTGGCACACGAGGCCGGGAGGTGAGGCGAGGGAGGAGGGGCGTTCTTCCACGGCAGCTGCTACGGTGCCTCGATGTCCTTCTCGCCCGCCGCTCCGTACATAGTGGAGACAACCACGGCTTCTACTACGGCATTGGTCACACGAATCGCGGACGCCGTAGTAGACGCCTTTTGCGGAAGCCGTAGGAACTCGTTGCGGGCGCTCACGTGTCTTGAAAGCGGTCTGCGACGTGGCTAAATTGCGCGCCTACACCGGCTTCGTCTTCAAAGCGATCTGCGATGTCTGCAGAACTCGGGTAGTGCCGGTAGCTTCATATGCGCTGTGCTTTCGACGTTTCTTACGCACTGAGGCGACAGATGCACGGAAATCAATAAGCTCGCGGCTGCTTCCACGATTCCTAACTCCAGTGTTTTCACAGACAGTTTCCCCAGTCATCGAGCGATGTGTGTTCATGTTGACCTGTGCGCGCGTAACGCCGAGTTGGTTAATTTAGTTAAAACACATTGAAGGGCTAGTTGGTTTGAATCCATGATATAATGTGTAAGCGCTACTGGACAACCACGTAGAAAGAAGCCGACACACAGAGACAGCGCTTTTTCCTTGTGTCGGTTTCTTTCGACATCCTCATTGAGTCATGCCTACGCATTCTATAATTGTTAATTTAGTTAGCAAGCGAATGCTTACAAGTTTACACAGCCGATAAAAATACTATCCTTATTTCGTACAGCTATCTACTAATTTGCTATCGCAATCGATTCTTCGGCTTTCCGGCGGAACTGCGAATTCGTTTAATTATGCTTGCATACGATGCCCTGTGCTGCACCGTAAGCATTCATATTATCGGTTCAGCTTTGTAACCCTTCCTCTATGGTGTACCGTGCAGTACGGTTCACTGTAGTTGGCCGTAGATGCGATGGATGACACCTGACGCCCGCTCATCTGGCGGCTAAGCATTTGCATTACAATTGCACAGTTTGGCGTAAAAATACGGCTCTCAAAGCAAACCTTTCTTTCAACATCATGCAAGCGGACGGTTGTGCGCGCCCTCTACGAAATTTCAAGTCTTAGCGCACAGAATGATGTCTAGCAAACAATATTAGTCGGCGTCAGTAGACATCGAGCATGACGCTCCATATGCGTTTTTTCGTCGGTTAGACCAGTTTTTAGTCACGGAGAAATTCCGAAAACCTTACGCATTGGTATTCCAGACAACCACGTCGCTTAAGGACCCTACCCGCGCGGATTCCACTGTCAAGAATCCACGGCATCCGAGACTACCCAGCCGGAGCGCTGTCGGTCACAGCAATATCAGCCGCAAGTCTACCACGATGCAGGCGTCTCAAAGATCCATCAATGCTGGTGTAGCGGACAGGAAACCTCAGCCCTCTGCTGAGCCGAACGTCGCCGAAGCCAGCCGAGTCAGCACGTCTTCAGGGAAGCGACAAAGTCCAGGAAAGGTTAGCTGCTTTCTTTAATTGTAGAGTACGCAAATTAAGATTAGAACGAACAGACAGACAGACAGACAGACAGACAGACAGACAGACAGACAGACAGACAGACAGACAGACGGACGGACGGACGGACGGACGGACGGACGGACGGACGGACGGACGGACAGACAGACAGACAGACAGACAGACAGACAGACAGACAGACAGACAGACAGACAGACAGACAGACAGACAGACAGACAGACAGACAGACAGACAGACAGACAGACATAGATAGATAGATAGATAGATAGATAGATAGATAGATAGATAGATAGATAGATAGATAGATAGATAGATAGATAGATAGATAGATAGATAGATAGATAGATAGATAGATAGATAGATAGATAGATAGATAGATAGATAGATAGATAGACAGACAGACAGACAGACAGACAGACAGACAGATAGATAGATAGATAGATAGATAGATAGATAGATAGATAGATAGATAGATAGATAGATAGATAGATAGATAGATAGATAGATAGATAGATAGATAGATAGATAGATAGATAGATAGATAGATAGATAGATAGATAGATAGATAGATAGATAGATAGATAGCCCATGAGCTATTATTTCTGTAACCTGTGCATATTACCTACCGTATTCTCTCAGCTCTAATTGGCTCAGAGGGCTGTTGCGGCTTCTCTGATTTGCCCAAAACACAAGCATGGTAAAACTTGATAGGGCGAAGTTTCACAGCGTCCCATATAGTAACCGGGGAGTACATCCTTACAATTTACGTTTCCCACTGCGGGAAATTCATAGTGTGCGTGCACACAAGGCTCAAGCCGGCAGCAGAAGGCGAAGCTTGCCCTCTCCCACAGTGCAAAGTAGCCAACCGGACACGTCCTTCGTTGAGCTCCCTGCCTCTCTCTCTTCGCTTCTCTCTTTCTTTCTTGCCCTCTCACCGCTGGCAAACCGATTGAACGGAGCAAAGCGGTTTGTCCACTAGCCTCTTTGTTTCGTAGCCAACCTTCCGCCAGGCTAAGCTCCTAAACACGTGAAACGGGAGCTGAGCTGCCCATAAACGCCAGTCTAAATCTCACTGCGGTAACTACTTCCTCGCATAATTTTTGGAAATACTTCTTGGCTCGATCCTACGACTCTTCGCTGGGACTGCCTTGTTATTGTGCTAATCTTACGTGATTATAGAAACTAGCCAGAAACGCATAATGCAGTAAATTCCTTGCAACATTTTTTTTTCTCCTTTTCGGAGTGGGAAGGCGAGGATGGAAAGTTGTCTGAGTTCGACCACTGTAGCACGGGCCGCCTATGTTATCAAAGTGCACAGCCAGTTTCCTATGCGCATCGTTTACTAGAGGGACGCATACGCTCCCTTCCAACGAAATTGTATTTCGGTAGGATCCGTAGCCGCCTGTTAGCGCTTCCCCAAAATCAATTATTAAGCTTACAATCTAATACAGAGGCTGCAAACTGCTCAGCAGTGGAAGATATTAGATTAAAGGAACACGCAGGTATTTAAATGTTTCATGGTAATTTCATTTGTTTATAACGGGAATTAAAGGTAATGAAAACAGTTGTGCAAATGGCCACGCAGCAGCCAGAACTTCTACAGAGGTTGCCCCATGTGACTAACTTCGTCATACGGCACCTGGGCTTGAGCGTATGTAGGTGAAGTGAAGTACAACAATACCAGAAGCGACGACATACTGTTGTTCTGCTGTCTGCTTCGTTAATAGTGAAAATACATTAAAATTTGTTGAAACTGAACTTGAAAGCAACGGAGTAGTTTGAACCGAATGGGGAGTCTATTCATATGCACTCCGTATGACACTTGTGGCGAGCGCAACTGGCCAATCATGCACGCTATAGTTTTGTGTCCTGCCCGCGCTCCAGTAGCCTTGACTCCTTTCGGTCAAGTTGGATGCATTGTCAAGCATGCCCGTGCGGGTGTCACAGAAACAGTAGTAGACAGTACAGTAGCTATTGCCATCATCTTCGCCGTAATAGGTTCATGTTCCTACGCTGTTTCTGTCGTTCCACCAAGACGCTTCCACCAGTGTGTAGCAGCAGGCTAGAGTCGCATCACTCGGCTGACCACTCCAGTTTTCTCTTGTTCAAGTACTTATCTCTGTCAAGATTAAGAAAATAAAGATACTTTTTTATTTTATTTATTTACAAATACTGCAGGCCCTATTCGGGCCCAAGCAGGAGTGGGTACATACAACAACGTAAATTACAACTGCCAATTAGCAATTAAGAACACAACAAAACATGTACCTACATCATTGTAACTCTATACGTAACAGAAATAAACATGAACATACAGCAGTGCAATACGTAAACAAAATAACAATGAAAAAGCGCAACACAAAAGAAACTGCTTTCATTGCGGCAATTTAGAGGTCAAAGAAAAGGTTATTTGAAAGCTGAACGAACGATTCTGTTGTATTAGCGTTAACTACTTCTTCGGGTAATTTATTCCATAGTGAAATTGCATGGGGAAAAAGAGCATATTGATGGATGTTAAGGTTACTAAATGGTTGCTTAATTGTTTTGTTGTGGTTTGTACGAGAAGAGCGCATGGGGGGCTCAGGTAAATAACATTCACGCGTTATTTTGTAGTGACCATGGTACAGCTGATATAAAAATTTGATGCGAGATACAATCCTGCGATGAGCTAGTTTTTTCAATTTTGCCCTGTCGCGAAGAACGGACACGCTAGAAAAACACGAGTATGTGGAGTATATAAACCGCAAAGCTAAATTTTGCACTCTTTCTATTTTCTTGATTAAATATTGTAGTCTTTAGAGAAAGGTGTAGAGGTCGAGCCTGAGTGCCGTTAAACTAACCTCCCTCTCGCAATTATCCACCATGGTGCCTTTTGCGCTGCTAAGCACGAAGTCGCGGGATGAAATCCATAGGCGGCGCCAGCATTTCGATGGAGGCAAAATGCAAAAACGCCCCTGTTCCATGCATTGGGTTCATGGTAAAGAGACCGAGGTGGTCCATACTGGTAGTCTTGTTAAGCTGAGCCTCATAATCGGATCGCGGTCTCTTTCCTGCGTAAAACCTCTGAATTTCATTTTAATTTATTCTCTCTCTCAACTGCACTCATACAGTGACGTTATACATCTGAGTTCGTTAACCACTTCAGGCACCAATTATTGCTGTCCACTGAAAATTATGTTTTACCACATTTTCTTTACCTTGATATTCAGGTAAAGTGTACAGTTTCAAAATGAATTAGGCAATTCGATTCTGCACTGTGTTTTCTTAATCTTACGGAACGTAGGCACCGCAGGAAGACTGTTTACAGAAACGTCCGATTTGAGAGCAAATATTTCATGGCAAGCATAGCTGGAAAGAACTTCGGCGGGACCATGAGATATATGAATGACTCTAAACATTCTGAAAGACAAAAAAGGAGGCGAACCCGCTACATGACGCCAGACTGAAACCGTGAGTAAACATCTGGCCGTCTCCACAATCTACCTCGTTTTCCTAGAGCACTGCAAACATAATATTCAAACTTCCAGAGTGGGTCCAATCAAATGTTTGAAGATGTACGCGAGTCTCGATGCGTTTCAAATTCCATTATTTTCATCGGCGCTTGTTCTTTCGATTCTCTACTTTGGAGCGAACAATTGAGGGCACAGCGCGTGTATGGGCTAGGCGCAGCAGGCATGGCCGTCGCATGGACATACGTGTCGTTCGGGAAGGAAAATTTGAGTAGACGCAGTGCTGGAAACTGCCTCTCATGTGAGGAAACCTCAAGCGCATGGCGCCGGGGAAGCGTAAATAAAAAAAAAAGGAACGAAAATTACACAGCAGCAAAAGCACCCTGAAGGCACAGCGGAGGGCGGGGCCACAGGTGATCGGACAGGCGACAAGCGTCAGTGAAGTGCAGCAGGGGTGTGGAAAAGCATCTCAGGCCTTGCTTTGAGGTCCAGTGTGACGTGCAATGTATTACGCTTTCCGCAGGCCCCAGCCCCAACGTACCGCGACGAGAGAGGCAGCGCGATCAGTGCTGGTTGCCGGTCACTGGCGTCCAAGGCAAGCGCCGATAGCCGTCGTAGCCGAGCATCCACTGGACGCCCAGGCGACCAGTCCGGTGGCAGCAAGAAGACCAGCGATGGCCCGCCGGGCCCGCGGAACCAGCGCCACCAGCACCCCGACTGGCCAGGCAACCTCGACGCGCAAAGAGACACAAGCTCGGCCTCGATGTTACCGCTAGCCGGGGACAGTCGCCTGAGCGCCAAGTCTTCCCGGCGTTCGCTGAGGCCGATCGGTCCGGAGGAAGTTCCCCTCGACAAGATGCTGGAAGGAAAACCCAAAGGGAAGCTCCTGCTGATGCCGGACGGTACCTACATACGTCTCCAGGAGAAGAACGTGTGGA